>NW_026701459.1:0-71353 GCF_030435755.1 Ochotona princeps | reverse complement strand
TTGTCTGTGAATGTGGAGTTGGTGGCATGTGAAACCCGCATGTGGAGCATTGGTTTGTGTGGGAAGCTCACCAAGCTTCATTTCAGTCACTAGGCACTCAAAGGGCATTAAGCCTAGAGTGTGAAAGCTGAGTTTCCTTGAGAGCTGCTTGGAAGCCTGATGGTGTGTGAAGTTAGTGAGCCAAATGGAGTTGTTCTCCCACAAGAACCACTCGGCTGATTCTTCTTCAATATGCGCTTCACCAACATGCATTGTTTCCTTGATTGAATTAGCCCTCACACCAATATTTGCGCCTAGAGCCTTTGTATTGAGGGCTGTCTGAAAACGGCTTTAGCTAGGAAGTTGTCTGTGAATGTGGAGTTGGTGGCATGTGAAACCTCGCATGTGGAGCATTGGTTTGTGTGGGAAACTCACCAAGCTTCATTTCAGTCCTAGGCGCTCAAAGGGCGTTAAGCTTAGAGTGTGAAAGCTGAGTTTCCTTGAGAGCTGCTTGGAAGCCTGATGGTGTGTGAAGTTAGTGAGCCAAATGGAGTTGTTCTCCCACAAGAACCACTCGGCTAATTCTTCTTCAATATGCGCTTCACCAACATGCAGTGTTTCCTTGATTGAATTAGCTCTCACACCATATTTGGCTTATAACCCTTCTATTGAGGGCTATCTGAAAACGGCTTTGGCTAGGAAGTTGTCTGTGAATGTGGAGTTGGTGGCATGTGAAACCCGCATGTGGAGCATTGGTTTGTGTGGGAAGCTCACCAAGCTTCATTTCAGTCCTAGGCACTCAAAGGGCATTAAGCCTAGAGTGTGAACGCTGAGTTTCCTTGAGAGCTGCTTGGAAGCCTGATGGTGTGTGAAGTTAGTGAGCCAAATGGAGTTGTTCTCTAACAGAAACCACTCGGCTGATTCTTCTTCAATATGCACTTCACCAACATTCAGTGTTTCCCTGATTGAATTAGCTCTCACACCAATATTTGGGCCTAAAGCCTTTGTAATGAGCGCTATCTGAAACGGCTTTGGCTAGGAAGTTGTCTGTGAATGTGGAGTTGGTGGCATGTGAAACCCGCATGTGGAGCATTGGTTTCTGTGAGATGTTCTACCAGGTTCGTTCCTAGATAATGCACTCAAAGGGCATTACGCCTAGAGTGTGAAAGCTGAGTTTCCTTGAGAGCTGCTTGGTAAGCCTGATGGTGTGTGAAGTTAGTGAGCCAAATGGAGTTGTTCTCCCACAAGAACCACTCGGCTGATTCTTCTTCAATATGCGCTTCACCAACATGCAGTGTTTCCTTGATTGAATTAGCTCTCACACCAATATTTGGGCCTAGAGCCTTTGTATTGAGGGCTATCTGAAAACGGCTTTGGCTTGGAAGTTGTCTGTGAATGTGGAGTTGGTGGCATGTGAAACCCGCATGTGGAGCATTGGTTTGTGTGGGAAGCTCACCAAGCTTCATTTCAGTCCTAGGCACGCAAAGGGCATTAAGCCTAGAGTGTGAAAGCTGAGTTTCCTTGAGAGCTGCTTGGAAGCCTGATGGTGTGTGAAGTTAGTGAGCCAAATGGAGTTGTTCTCTCCACAAGAACCACTCGGGCTGATTCTTCTTCAATATGCGCTTCACCAACATGCAGTGTTTTCCTTGATTGAAGTAGCTCTCACACCAATATTTGCGCCTAGAGCCTTTGTATTGAGGGCTATCTGAAAACGGCTTTGGCGCTGAAGTTGTCTGTGAATGTGGAGTTGGTGGCATGTGAAACCCGCATGTGGAGCATTGGTTTCTGTGGGATGTTCTACCAAGTTCGTTCCTAGATAATGCACTCAAAGGGCATTAAGCCTAGAGTGTGAAAGCTGAGTTTCCTTGAGAGCTGCTTGGAAGCCTGATGGTGTGTGAAGTTAGTGAGCCAAATGGAGTTGTTCTCCCACAAGAACCACTCGGCTGATTCTTCTTCAATATGCGCTTCACCAACATGCAATGTTTCCTTGATTGAATTAGCTCTCACACCAATAGTTGCGCCTAGAGCCTTTGTATTGAGGGCTATCTGAAATGGCTTTGGCTAGGAAGTTGTCTGTGAATGTGGAGTTGGTGGCATGTGAAACCCGCATGTGGAGCATTGGGTTTGGGGGAAGCTAATCAAGGTTCATTTCAGTCCTAGGCACTCAAAGGGCATTAAGCCTAGAGTGTGAAAGCTGACTTTTCTTGAGAGCTGCTTGCAAGCCTGATGGTGTGTGAAGTTAGTGAGCCAAATGGAGTTGTTCTCCCACAAGAACCACTCGGCTGATTCTTCTTCAATATGCGCTTCACCAACATGCAGTGTTTCCTTGATTGAATTAGCTCTCACACAAATATTTGCACCTAGAGCCTTTGTATTGAGGGCTATCTGAAAACGGCTTTGGCTAGGAAGTTGTCTGTGAATTTGGAGTTGGTGGCATGTGAAACCCGCATGTGGAGCATTGGTTTGTGTGGGAAGCTCACCAAGATTCATTTCAGTCCTAGGCACTCAAAGGGCATTAAGCCTAGAGTGTGAAAGCTGAGTTTCCTTGAGAGCTGCTTGGAAGTCTGATGGTGTGTGAAGTTAGTGAGCCAAATGGAGTTGTTCTCCCAAAAGAACCACTCGGCTGATTCTTCTTCAATATGCTCTTCACCAACATGCAGTGTTTCCTTGATTGAATTAGCTCTCACACCAATATTTTCGCTTATAACCCTTCTATTGAGGGCTATCTGAAAACGGCTTTGGCTAGGGAGTTGTCTGTGAATGTGGAGTTGTTGGCATGTGAAACCCGCATGTGGAGCATTGGTTTGTGTGGGAAGCTCACCAAGCTTCATTTCAGTCCTAGGCACTCAAAGGGCATTAAGCCTAGAGTGTGAAAGCTGCGTTTCCTTGAGAACTGCTTGCAAGCCTGATGGTGTGTGAAGTTAGTGAGCCAAATGGAGTTGTTCTCCCACAAGAACCACTCGGCTGATTCTTCGTCAATATGCGCTTCACCAACATGCAGTGTTTCCTTGATTGAATTAGCTCTCACACAAATATTTGCGCCTAGAGCCTTTGTATTGAGGGCTATCTGAAAACGGCTTTGGCTAGGAAGTTGTCTGTGAATGTGGAGTTGGTGGCATGTGAAACCCGCATGTGGAGCATTGGTTTGTGTGGCAAGCTCACCAAGCTTCATTTCAGTCCTAGGCACTCAAAGGGCATTAAGCCTAGAGTGTGAAAGCTGCGTTTCCTTGAGAGCTGCTTGGAAGTCTGATGGTGTGTGAAGTTAGTGAGCCAAATGGAGTTGTTCTCCCACAAGAACCACTCGGCTGATTCTTCTTCAATATGCACTTCACCACATGCAGTGTTTCCTTGATTGAATTAGCTCTCACACCAATATTTGCGCTTATAACCCTTCTATTGAGGGCTATCTGAAAACGGCTTTGGCTAGGGAGTTGTCTGTGAATGTGGAGTTGTTGGCATGTGAAACCCGCATGTGGAGCATTGGTTTGTGTGGGAAGCTCACCAAGCTTCATTTCAGTCCTAGGCACTCAAAGGGCATTAAGCCTAGAGTGTGAAAGCTGAGTTTCCTTGAGAGCTGCTTGGAAGTCTGATGGTGTGTGAAGTTAGTGAGCCAAATGGAGTTGTTCTCCCACAAGAACCACTCGGCTGATTCTTCTTCAATATGCACTTCACCACCATGCAGTGTTTCCTTGATTGAATTAGCCCTCACACCAATATTTGTGCCTGGAGCCTTTGTATTGTGGGCTATCTGAAAATGGCTTTGGCTAGGAAGTTGTCTGTGAATGTGGAGTTGGTGGCATGTGAAACCCGCATGTGGAGCATTGGTTTGTGTGGGAAGCTCACCAAGCTTCATTTCAGTCCTAGGCACTCAAAGGGCATTAAGCCTAGAGTGTGAAAGCTGAGTTTCCTTGAGAGCTGCTTGGAAGCCTGATGGTGTGTGAAGTTAGTGAGCCAAATGGAGTTGTTCTCCCACAAGAACCACTCGGCTGATTCTTCTTCAATATGTGCTTCACCAACATGCATTGTTTCCTTGATTGAATTAGCCCTCACACCAATATTTGCGCCTAGAGCCTTTGTATTGAGGGCTGTCTGAAAACGGCTTTAGCTAGGAAGTTGTCTGTGAATGTGGAGTTGGTGGCATGTGAAACCCGCATGTGGAGCATTGGTTTGTGTGGGAAGCTCACCAAGCTTCATTTCAGTCCTAGGCACTCAAAGGGCATTAAGCCTAGAGTGTGAACGCTGAGTTTCCTTGAGAGCTGCTTGGAAGCCTGATGGTGTTTGAAGTTAGTGAGCCAAATGGAGTTGTTCTCTAACAAGAACCACTCGGCTGATTCTTCTTCAATATGCGCTTCACCAACATTCAGTGTTTCCCTGATTGAATTAGCTCTCACACCAATATTTGGGCCTAGAGCCTTTGTAATGAGCGCTATCTGAAAACGGCTTTGGCTAGGAAGTTGTCTGTGAATGTGGAGTTGGTGGCATGTGAAACCCGCATGTGGAGCATTGGTTTCTGTGAGATGTTCTACCATGTTCGTTCCTAGATAATGCACTCAAAGGGCATTAAGCCTAGAGTGTGAAAGCTGCGTTTCCTTGAGAACTGCTTGCAAGCCTGATGGTGTGTGAAGTTAGTGAGCCAAATGGAGTTGTTCTCCCACAAGAACCACTCGGCTGATTCTTCTTCAATATGCGCTTCACCAACATTCAGTGTTTCCTTGATTGAATTAGCTCTCACACAAATATTTGCGCCTAGAGCCTTTGTATTGAGGGCTATCTGAAAACGGCTTTGGCTAGGAAGTTGTCTGTGAATGTGGAGTTGGTGGCATGTGAAACCCGCATGTGGAGCATTGGTTTGTGTGGGAAGCTCACCAAGCTTCATTTCAGTCCTAGGCACTCAAAGGGCATTAAGCCTAGAGTGTGAAAGCTGCGTTTCCTTGAGAGCTGCTTGGAAGTCTGATGGTGTGTGAAGTTAGTGAGCCAAATGGAGTTGTTCTCCCACAAGAACCACTCGGCTGATTCTTCTTCAATATGCACTTCACCACATGCAGTGTTTCCTTGATTGAATTAGCTCTCACACCAATATTTGCGCTTATAACCCTTCTATTGAGGGCTATCTGAAAACGGCTTTGGCTAGGGAGTTGTCTGTGAATGTGGAGTTGTTGGCATGTGAAACCCGCATGTGGAGCATTGGTTTGTGTGGGAAGCTCACCAAGCTTCATTTCAGTCCTAGGCACTCAAAGGGCATTAAGCCTAGAGTGTGAAAGCTGAGTTTCCTTGAGAGCTGCTTGGAAGTCTGATGGTGTGTGAAGTTAGTGAGCCAAATGGAGTTGTTCTCCCACAAGAACCACTCGGCTGATTCTTCTTCAATATGCACTTCACCACCATGCAGTGTTTCCTTGATTGAATTAGCCCTCACACCAATATTTGTGCCTGGAGCCTTTGTATTGTGGGCTATCTGAAAATGGCTTTGGCTAGGAAGTTGTCTGTGAATGTGGAGTTGGTGGCATGTGAAACCCGCATGTGGAGCATTGGTTTGTGTGGGAAGCTCACCAAGCTTCATTTCAGTCCTAGGCACTCAAAGGGCATTAAGCCTAGAGTGTGAAAGCTGAGTTTCCTTGAGAGCTGCTTGGAAGCCTGATGGTGTGTGAAGTTAGTGAGCCAAATGGAGTTGTTCTCCCACAAGAACCACTCGGCTGATTCTTCTTCAATATGTGCTTCACCAACATGCATTGTTTCCTTGATTGAATTAGCCCTCACACCAATATTTGCGCCTAGAGCCTTTGTATTGAGGGCTGTCTGAAAACGGCTTTAGCTAGGAAGTTGTCTGTGAATGTGGAGTTGGTGGCATGTGAAACCCGCATGTGGAGCATTGGTTTGTGTGGGAAGCTCACCAAGCTTCATTTCAGTCCTAGGCACTCAAAGGGCATTAAGCCTAGAGTGTGAACGCTGAGTTTCCTTGAGAGCTGCTTGGAAGCCTGATGGTGTTTGAAGTTAGTGAGCCAAATGGAGTTGTTCTCTAACAAGAACCACTCGGCTGATTCTTCTTCAATATGCGCTTCACCAACATTCAGTGTTTCCCTGATTGAATTAGCTCTCACACCAATATTTGGGCCTAGAGCCTTTGTAATGAGCGCTATCTGAAAACGGCTTTGGCTAGGAAGTTGTCTGTGAATGTGGAGTTGGTGGCATGTGAAACCCGCATGTGGAGCATTGGTTTCTGTGAGATGTTCTACCAGGTTCGTTCCTAGATAATGCACTCAAAGGGCATTAAGCCTAGAGTGTGAAAGCTGAGTTTCCTTGAGAGCTGCTTGGAAGCCTGATGGTGTGTGAAGTTAGTGAGCCAAATGGAGTTGTTCTCCCACAAGAACCACTCGGCTGATTCTTCTTCAATATGCGCTTCACCAACATGCAGTGTTTCCTTGATTGAATTAGCTCTCACACCAATATTTGGGCCTAGAGCCTTTGTATTGAGGGCTATCTGAAAACGGCTTTGGCTAGGAAGTTTTCTGTGAATGTGGAGTTGGTGGCATGTGAAACCCGCATGTGGAGCATTGGTTTGTGTGGGAAGCTCACCAAGCTTCATTTCAGTCCTAGGCACGCAAAGGGCATTAAGTCTAGAGTGTGAAAGCTGAGTTTCCTTGAGAGCTGCTTGGAAGCCTGATGGTGTGTGAAGTTAGTGAGCCAAATGGAGTTGTTCTCCCACAAGAACCACTCGGCTGATTCTTCTTCAATATGCGCTTCACCAACATGCAGTGTTTCCTTGATTGAAGTAGCTCTCACACCAATATTTGCGCCTAGAGCCTTTGTATTGAGGGCTATCTGAAAACGGCTTTGGCGCTGAAGTTGTCTGTGAATGTGGAGTTGGTGGCATGTGAAACCCGCATGTGGAGCATTGGTTTCTGTGGGATGTTCTACCAAGTTCGTTCCTAGATAATGCACTCAAAGGGCATTAAGCCTAGAGTGTGAAAGCTGACTTTCCTTGAGAGCTGCTTGGAAGCCTGATGGTGTGTGAAGTTAGTGAGCCAAATGGAGTTGTTCTCCCACAAGAACCACTCGGCTGATTCTTCTTCAATATGCGCTTCACCAACATGCAGTGTTTCCTTGATTGAATTAGCTCTCACACCAATAGTTGCGCCTAGAGCCTTTGTATTGAGGGCTATCTGAAATGGCTTTGGCTAGGAAGTTGTCTGTGAATGTGGAGTTGGTGGCATGTGAAACCCGCATGTGGAGCATTGGGTTTGGGGGAAGCTAATCAAGGTTCTTTTCAGTCCTAGGCACTCAAAGGGCATTAAGCCTAGAGTGTGAAAGCTGACTTTCCTTGAGAGCTGCTTGGAAGCCTGATGGTGTGTGAAGTTAGTGAGCCAAATGGAGTTGTTCTCCTACAAGAACCACTCGGCTGATTCTTCTTCAATATGCGCTTCACCAACATGCAGTGTTTCCTTGATTGAATTAGCTCTCACACCAATATTTGCGCCTAGAGCCTTTGTATTGAGGGCTATCTGAAAACGGCTTTGGCTAGGAAGTTGTCTGTGAATTTGGAGTTGGTGGCATGTGAAACCCGCATGTGGAGCATTGGTTTGTGTGGGAAGCTCACCAAGATTCATTTCAGTCCTAGGCACTCAAAGGGCATTAAGCCTAGAGTGTGAAAGCTGAGTTTCCTTGAGAGCTGCTTGGAAGTCTGATGGTGTGTGAAGTTAGTGAGCCAAATGGAGTTGTTCTCCCACAAGAACCACTCGGCTGATTCTTCTTCAATATGTACTTCACCAACATGCAGTGTTTCCTTGATTGAATTAGCTCTCACACCAATATTTGCGCTTATAACCCTTCTATTGAGGGCTATCTGAAAACGGCTTTGGCTAGGGAGTTGTCTGTGAATGTGGAGTTGTTGGCATGTGAAACCCGCATGTGGAGCATTGGTTTGTGTGGGAAGCTCACCAAGCTTCATTTCAGTCCTAGGCACTCAAAGGGCATTACGCCTAGAGTGTGAAAGCTGAGTTTCCTTGAGAGCTGCTTGGAAGTCTGATGGTGTGTGAAGTTAGTGAGCCAAATGGAGTTGTTCTCCCACAAGAACCACTCGGCTGATTCTTCTTCAATATGCACTTCACCAACATGCAGTGTTTCCTTGATTGAATTAGCCCTCACACCAATATTTGTGCCTGGAGCCTTTGTATTGAGGGCTATCTGAAAATGGCTTTGGCTAGGAAGTTGTCTGTGAATGTGGAGTTGGTGGCATGTGAAACCCGCATGTGGAGCATTGGTTTGTGTGGGAAGCTCACCAAGCTTCATTTCAGTCCTAGGCACTCAAAGGGCATTACGCCTAGAGTGTGAAAGCTGAGTTTCCTTGAGAGCTGCTTGGAAGCCTGATGGTGTGTGAAGTTAGTGAGCCAAATGGAGTTGTTCTCCCACAAGAACCACTCGGCTGATTCTTCTTCAATATGTGCTTCACCAACATGCATTGTTTCCTTGATTGAATTAGCCCTCACACCAATATTTGCGCCTAGAGCCTTTGTATTGAGGGCTGTCTGAAAACGGCTTTAGCTAGGAAGTTGTCTGTGAATGTGGAGTTGGTGGCATGTGAAACCCGCATGTGGAGCATTGGTTTGTGTGGGAAGCTCACCAAGCTTCATTTCAGTCCTAGGCACTCAAAGGGCATTAAGCGTAGAGTGTGAACGCTGAGTTTCCTTGAGAGCTGCTTGGAAGCCTGATGGTGTTTGAAGTTAGTGAGCCAAATGGAGTTGTTCTCTAACAAGAACCACTCGGCTGATTCTTCTTCAATATGCGCTTCACCAACATTCAGTGTTTCCCTGATTGAATTAGCTCTCACACCAATATTTGGGCCTAGAGCCTTTGTAATGAGCGCTATCTGAAAACGGCTTTGGCTAGGAAGTTGTCTGTGAATGTGGAGTTGGTGGCATGTGAAACCCGCATGTGGAGCATTGGTTTCTGTGAGATGTTCTACCAGGTTCGTTCCTAGATAATGCACTCAAAGGGCATTAAGCCTAGAGTGTGAAAGCTGACTTTCCTTGAGAGCTGCTTGGAAGCCTGATGGTGTGTGAAGTTAGTGAGCCAAATGGAGTTGTTCTCCCACAAGAACCACTCGGCTGATTCTTCTTCAATATGCGCTTCACCAACATGCAGTGTTTCCTTGATTGAATTAGCTCTCACACCAATATTTGGGCCTAGAGCCTTTGTATTGAGGGCTATCTGAAAACGGCTTTGGCTAGGAAGTTTTCTGTGAATGTGGAGTTGGTGGCATGTGAAACCCGCATGTGGAGCATTGGTTTGTGTGGGAAGCTCAGCAAGCTTCATTTCAGTCCTAGGCACGCAAAGGGCATTAAGTCTAGAATGTGAAAGCTGAGTTTCCTTGAGAGCTGCTTGGAAGCCTGATGGTGTGTGAAGTTAGTGAGCCAAATGGAGTTGTTCTCCCACAAGAACCACTCGGCTGATTCTTCTTCAATATGCGCTTCACCAACATGCAGTGTTTCCTTGATTGAAGTAGCTCTCACACCAATATTTGCGCCTAGAGCCTTTGTATTGAGGGCTATCTGAAAACGGCTTTGGCGCTGAAGTTGTCTGTGAATGTGGAGTTGGTGGCATGTGAAACCCGCATGTGGAGCATTGGTTTCTGTGGGATGTTCTACCAAGTTCGTTCCTAGATAATGCACTCAAAGGGCATTAAGCCTAGAGTGTGAAAGCTGAGTTTCCTTGAGAGCTGCTTGGAAGCCTGATGGTGTGTGAAGTTAGTGAGCCAAATGGAGTTGTTCTCCCACAAGAACCACTCGGCTGATTCTTCTTCAATATGCGCTTCACCAACATGCAGTGTTTCCTTGATTGAATTAGCTCTCACACCAATAGTTGCGCCTAGAGCCTTTGTATTGAGGGCTATCTGAAATGGCTTTGGCTAGGAAGTTGTCTGTGAATGTGGAGTTGGTGGCATGTGAAACCCGCATGTGGAGCATTGGGTTTGGGGGAAGCTAATCAAGGTTCTTTTCAGTCCTAGGCACTCAAAGGGCATTAAGCCTAGAGTGTGAAAGCTGACTTTCCTTGAGAGCTGCTTGGAAGCCTGATGGTGTGTGAAGTTAGTGAGCCAAATGGAGTTGTTCTCCTACAAGAACCACTCGGCTGATTCTTCTTCAATATGCGCTTCACCAACATGCAGTGTTTCCTTGATTGAATTAGCTCTCACACCAATATTTGCGCCTAGAGCCTTTGTATTGAGGGCTATCTGAAAACGGCTTTGGCTAGGAAGTTGTCTGTGAATTTGGAGTTGGTGGCATGTGAAACCCGCATGTGGAGCATTGGTTTGTGTGGGAAGCTCACCAAGATTCATTTCAGTCCTAGGCACTCAAAGGGCATTAAGCCTAGAGTGTGAAAGCTGAGTTTCCTTGAGAGCTGCTTGGAAGTCTGATGGTGTGTGAAGTTAGTGAGCCAAATGGAGTTGTTCTCCCACAAGAACCACTCGGCTGATTCTTCTTCAATATGTACTTCACCAACATGCAGTGTTTCCTTGATTGAATTAGCTCTCACACCAATATTTGCGCTTATAACCCTTCTATTGAGGGCTATCTGAAAACGGCTTTGGCTAGGGAGTTGTCTGTGAATGTGGAGTTGTTGGCATGTGAAACCCGCATGTGGAGCATTGGTTTGTGTGGGAAGCTCACCAAGCTTCATTTCAGTCCTAGGCACTCAAAGGGCATTACGCCTAGAGTGTGAAAGCTGAGTTTCCTTGAGAGCTGCTTGGAAGTCTGATGGTGTGTGAAGTTAGTGAGCCAAATGGAGTTGTTCTCCCACAAGAACCACTCGGCTGATTCTTCTTCAATATGCACTTCACCAACATGCAGTGTTTCCTTGATTGAATTAGCCCTCACACCAATATTTGTGCCTGGAGCCTTTGTATTGAGGGCTATCTGAAAATGGCTTTGGCTAGGAAGTTGTCTGTGAATGTGGAGTTGGTGGCATGTGAAACCCGCATGTGGAGCATTGGTTTGTGTGGGAAGCTCACCAAGCTTCATTTCAGTCCTAGGCACTCAAAGAGCATTACGCCTAGAGTGTGAAAGCTGAGTTTCCTTGAGAGCTGCTTGGAAGCCTGATGGTGTGTGAAGTTAGTGAGCCAAATGGAGTTGTTCTCCCACAAGAACCACTCGGCTGATTCTTCTTCAATATGCACTTCACCAACATGCAGTGTTTCCTTGATTGAATTAGCCCTCACACAAATATTAGCGCCTAGAGCCTTTGTATTGAGGGCTATCTGAAAACTGCTTTAGCTAGGAAGTTGTCTGTGAATGTGGAGTTGGTGGCATGTGAAACCCGCATGTGGAGCATTGGTTTGTGTGGGAAGCTCACCAAGCTTCATTTTAGTCCTAGGCACTCAAAGGGCATTAAGCCTAGAGTGTGAAAGCTGAGTTTCCTTGAGAGCTGCTTGGAAGCCTGATGGTGTGTGAAGTTAGTGAGCCAAATGGAGTTGTTCTCCCACAAGAACCACTCGGCTGATTCTTCTTCAATATGCACTTCACCAACATGCAGTGTTTCCTTGATTGAATTAGCCCTCACACCAATATTTGCGCCTAGAGCCTTTGTATTGAGGGCTATCTGAAAACGGCTTTGGCTAGGGAGTTGTCTGTGAATGTGGAGTTGGTGGCATGTGAAACCCGCATGTGGAGCATTGGTTTGTGTGGGAAGCTCACCAAGCTTCATTTCAGTCCTAGGCACTCAAAGGGCATTAAGCCTAGAGTGTGAAAGCTGCGTTTCCTTGAGAACTGCTTGCAAGCCTGATGGTGTGTGAAGTTAGTGAGCCAAATGGAGTTGTTCTCCCACAAGAACCACTCGGCTGATTCTTCTTCAATATGCGCTTCACCAACATGCAGTGTTTCCTTGATTGAATTAGCTCTCACACCAATATTTGCACCTAGAGCCTTTGTATTGAGGGCTATCTGAAAACGGCTTTGGCTAGGAAGTTGTCTGTGAATTTGGAGTTGGTGGCATGTGAAACCCGCATGTGGAGCATTGGTTTGTGTGGGAAGCTCACCAAGATTCATTTCAGTCCTAGGCACTCAAAGGGCATTAAGCCTAGAGTGTGAAAGCTGCGTTTCCTTGAGAGCTGCTTGGAAGTCTGATGGTGTGTGAAGTTAGTGAGCCAAATGGAGTTGTTCTCCCACAAGAACCACTCGGCTGATTCTTCTTCAATATGCACTTCACCAACATGCAGTGTTTCCTTGATTGAATTAGCCCTCACACCAATATTAGCGCCTAGAGCCTTTGTATTGAGGGCTATCTGAAAACGGCTTTGGCGCTGAAGTTGTCTGTGAATGTGGAGTTGGTGGCATGTGAAACCCGCATGTGGAGCATTGGTTTGTGTGGCAAGCTCACCAAGCTTCATTTCAGTCCTAGGCACTCAAAGGGCATTAAGCCTAGAGTGTGAAAGCTGAGTTTCCTTGAGAGCTGCTTGGAAGCCTGATGGTGTGTGAAGTTAGTGAGCCAAATGGAGTTGTTCTCCCACAAGAACCACTCGGCTGATTCTTCTTCAATATGCAATTCACCAACATGCAGTGTTTCCTTGATTGAATTAGCTCTCACACCAATATTTGCGCTTATAACCCTTCTATTGAGGGCTATCTGAAAACGGCTTTGGCTAGGTAGTTGTCTGTGAATGTGGAGTTGGTGGCATGTGAAACCCGCATGTGGAGCATTGGTTTGTGTGGCAAGCTCACCAAGCTTCATTTCAGTCCTAGGCACTCAAAGGGCATTAAGCCTAGAGTGTGAAAACTGAGTTTTCTTGAGAGCTGCTTGGAAGCCTGATGGTGTGTGAAGTTAGTGAGCCAAATGGAGTTGTTCTCCCACAAGAACCACTCTGCTATTTCTTCTTCAATATGCGCTTCACCAACATGCAGTGTTTCCTTGATTGAATTAGCTCTCACACAAATATTTGCACCTAGAGCCTTTGTATTGAGGGCTATCTGAAAACGGCTTTGGCTAGGAAGTTGTCTGTGAATGTGGAGTTGTTGGCATGTGAAACCCGCATGTGGAGCATTGGTTTGTGTGGGAAGCTCACCAAGCTTCATTTCAGTCCTAGGCACTCAAAGGGCATTAAGCCTAGAGTGTGAAAGCTGAGTTTCCTTGAGAGCTGCTTGGAAGTCTGATGGTGTGTGAAGTTAGTGAGCCAAATGGAGTTGTTCTCCCACAAGAACCACTCGGCTGATTCTTCTTCAATATGCACATCACCAACATGCAGTGTTTCCTTGATTGAATTAGTCCTCACACCAATATTTGTGCCTGGAGCCTTTGTATTGAGGGCTATCTGAAAATGGCTTTGGCTAGGAAGTTGTCTGTGAATGTGGAGTTGGTGGCATGTGAAACCCGCATGTGGAGCATTGGTTTGTGTGGGAAGCTCACCAAGCTTCATTTCAGTCCTAGGCACTCAAAGGGCATTAAGACTAGAGTGTGAAAGCTGAGTTTCCTTGAGAGCTGCTTGGAAGCCTGATGGTGTGTGAAGTTAGTGAGCCAAATGGAGTTGTTCTCCCACAAGAACCACTCGGCTGATTCTTCTTCAATATGCGCTTCACCAACATGCATTGTTTCCTTGATTGAATTAGCCCTCACACCAATATTTGCGCCTAGAGCCTTTGTATTGAGGGCTGTCTGAAAACGGCTTTAGCTAGGAAGTTGTCTGTGAATGTGGAGTTGGTGGCATGTGAAACCCGCATGTGGAGCATTGGTTTGTGTGGGAAACTCACCAAGCTTCATTTCAGTCCTAGGCACTCAAAGGGCATTAAGCTTAGAGTGTGAAAGCTGAGTTTCCTTGAGAGCTGCTTGGAAGCCTGATGGTGTGTGAAGTTAGTGAGCCAAATGGAGTTGTTCTCCCACAAGAACCACTCGGCTGATTCTTCTTCAATATGCGCTTCACCAACATGCAGTGTTTCCTTGATTGAATTAGCTCTCACACCAATATTTGGGCTTAGAGCCCAACTATTGAGGGCTATCTGAAAACGGCTTTGGCTAGGAAGTTGTCTGTGAATGTGGAGTTGGTGGCATGTGAAACCCGCATGTGGAGCATTGGTTTGTGTGGGAAGCTCACCAAGCTTCATTTCAGTCCTAGGCACTCAAAGGGCATTAAGCCTAGAGTGTGAACGCTGAGTTTCCTTGAGAGCTGCTTGGAAACCTGATGGTGTGTGAAGTTAGTGAGCCAAATGGAGTTGTTCTCTAACAAGAACCACTCGGCTGATTCTTCTTCAATATGCGCTTCACCAACATTCAGTGTTTCCCTGATTGAATTAGCTCTCACACCAATATTTGGGCCTAGAGCCTTTGTAATGAGCGCTATCTGAAAACGGCTTTGGCTAGGAATTTGTCTGTGAATGTGGAGTTGGTGGCATGTGAAACCCGCATGTGGAGCATTGGTTTCTGTGAGATGTTCTACCAGGTTCGTTCCTAGATAATGCACTCAAAGGGCATTAAGCCTAGAGTGTGAAAGCTGAGTTTCCTTGAGAGCTGCTTGGAAGCCTGATGGTGTGTGAAGTTAGTGAGCCAAATGGAGTTGTTCTCCCACAAGAACCACTCGGCTGATTCTTCTTCAATATGCGCTTCACCAACATGCAGTGTTTCCTTGATTGAATTAGCTCTCACACCAATATTTGGGCCTAGAGCCTTTGTATTGAGGGCTATCTGAAAACGGCTTTGGCTTGGAAGTTGTCTGTGAATGTGGAGTTGGTGGCATGTGAAACCCGCATGTGGAGCATTGGTTTGTGTGGGAAGCTCACCAAGCTTCATTTCAGTCCTAGGCACGCAAAGGGCATTAAGCCTAGAGTGTGAAAGCTGAGTTTCCTTGAGAGCTGCTTGGAAGCCTGATGGTGTGTGAAGTTAGTGAGCCAAATGGAGTTGTTCTCCCACAAGAACCACTCGGCTGATTCTTCTTCAATATGCGCTTCACCAACATGCAGTGTTTCCTTGATTGAAGTAGCTCTCACACCAATATTTGCGCCTAGAGCCTTTGTAATGAGCGCTATCTGAAAACGGCTTTGGCTAGGAAGTTGTCTGTGAATGTGGAGTTGGTGGCATGTGAAACCCGCATGTGGAGCATTGGTTTCTGTGGGATGTTCTACCAAGTTCGTTCCTAGATAATGCACTCAAAGGGCATTAAGCCTAGAGTGTGAAAGCTGACTTTCCTTGAGAGCTGCTTGGAAGCCTGATGGTGTGTGAAGTTAGTGAGCCAAATGGAGTTGTTCTCCCACAAGAACCACTCGGCTGATTCTTCTTCAATATGCGCTTCACCAACATGCAATGTTTCCTTGATTGAATTAGCTCTCACACCAATAGTTGCGCCTAGAGCCTTTGTATTGAGGGCTATCTGAAATGGCTTTGGCTAGGAAGTTGTCTGTGAATGTGGAGTTGGTGGCATGTGAAACCCGCATGTGGAGCATTGGGTTTGGGGGAAGCTAATCAAGGTTCATTTCAGTCCTAGGCACTCAAAGGGCATTAAGCCTAGAGTGTGAAAGCTGAGTTTCCTTGAGAGCTGCTTGGAAGCCTGATGGTGTGTGAAGTTAGTGAGCCAAATGGAGTTGTTCTCCCACAAGAACCACTCGGCTGATTCTTCTTCAATATGCGCTTCACCAACATGCAGTGTTTCCTTGATTGAATTAGCTCTCACACCAATATTTGGTCTTAGAGCCCATCTATTGAGGGCTATCTGAAAACGGCTTTGGCTAGGAAGTTGTCTGTGAATGTGGAGTTGGTGGCATGTGAAACCCGCATGTGGAGCATTGGTTTGTGTGGGAAGCTCACCAAGCTTCATTTCAGTCCTAGGCACTCAAAGGGCATTAAGCCTAGAGTGTGAACGCTGAGTTTCCTTGAGAGCTGCTTGGAAGCCTGATGGTGTGTGAAGTTAGTGAGCCAAATGGAGTTGTTCTCTAACAAGAACCACTCGGCTGATTCTTCTTCAATATGCGCTTCACCAACATTCAGTGTTTCCCTGATTGAATTAGCTCTCACACCAATATTTGGGCCTAGAGCCTTTGTAATGAGCGCTATCTGAAAACGGCTTTGGCTAGGAAGTTGTCTGTGAATGTGGAGTTGGTGGCATGTGAAACCCGCATGTGGAGCATTGGTTTCTGTGAGATGTTCTACCAGGTTCGTTCCTAGATAATGCACTCAAAGGGCATTAAGCCTAGAGTGTGAAAGCTGAGTTTCCTTGAGAGCTGCTTGGAAGCCTGATGGTGTGTGAAGTTAGTGAGCCAAATGGAGTTGTTCTCCCACAAGAACCACTCGGCTGATTCTTCTTCAATATGCGCTTCACCAACATGCAGTGTTTCCTTGATTGAATTAGCTCTCACACCAATATTTGGGCCTAGAGCCTTTGTATTGAGGGCTATCTGAAAACGGCTTTGGCTAGGAAGTTGTCTGTGAATGTGGAGTTGGTGGCATGTGAAACCCGCATGTGGAGCATTGGTTTGTGTGGGAAGCTCACCAAGCTTCATTTCAGTCCTAGGCACGCAAAGGGCATTAAGCCTAGAGTGTGAAAGCTGAGTTTCCTTGAGAGCTGCTTGGAAGCCTGATGGTGTGTGAAGTTAGTGAGCCAAATGGAGTTGTTCTCCCACAAGAACCACTCGGCTGATTCTTCTTCAATATGCGCTTCACCAACATGCAGTGTTTCCTTGATTGAAGTAGCTCTCACACCAATATTTGCGCCTAGAGCCTTTGTATTGAGGGCTATCTGAAAACGGCTTTGGCGCTGAAGTTGTCTGTGAATGTGGAGTTGGTGGCATGTGAAACCCGCATGTGGAGCATTGGTTTCTGTGGGATGTTCTACCAAGTTCGTTCCTAGATAATGCACTCAAAGGGCATTAAGCCTAGAGTGTGAAAGCTGAGTTTCCTTGAGAGCTGCTTGGAAGCCTGATGGTGTGTGAAGTTAGTGAGCCAAATGGAGTTGTTCTCCCACAAGAACCACTCGGCTGATTCTTCTTCAATATGCGCTTCACCAACATGCAGTGTTTCCTTGATTGAATTAGCTCTCACACCAATATTTGCGCTTATAGCCCTTCTATTGAGGGCTATCTGAAAACGGCTTTGGCTAGGTAGTTGTCTGTGAATGTGGAGTTGGTGGCATGTGAAACCCGCATGTGGAGCATTGGTTTGTGTGGGAAGCTCACCAAGCTTCATTTCAGTCCTAGGCACTCAAAGGGCATTAAGTCTAGAGTGTGAAAGCTGAGTTTCCTTGAGAGCTGCTTGGAAGCCTGATGGTGTGTGAAGTTAGTGAGCCAAATGGAGTTGTTCCCCCACAAGAACCACTCGGCTGATTCTTCTTCAATATGCGCTTCACCAACATGCAGTGTTTCCTTGATTGAATTAGCTCTCACACCAATATTTGCGCCTAGAGCCTTTGTATTGTGGGCTATCTGAAAACGGCTTTGGCTAGGGAGTTGTCTGTGAATGTGGAGTTGGTGGCATGTGAAACCCGCATGTGGAGCATTGGTTTGTGTGGGAAGCTCACCAAGCTTCATTTCAGTCCTAGGCACTCAAAGGGCATTAAGCCTAGAGTGTGAAAGCTGAGTTTCCTTGAGAGCTGCTTCGAAGCCTGATGGTGTGTGAAGTTAGTGAGCCAAATGGAGTTGTTCTCCCACAAGAACCACTCGGCTGATTCTTCTTCAATATGCGCTTCACCAACATGCATTGTTTCCTTTTTTGAATTAGCCCTCACACCAATATTTGCGCCTAGAGCCTTTGTATTGAGGGCTGTCTGAAAACGGCTTTAGCTAGGAAGTTGTCTGTGAATGTGGAGTTGGTGGCATGTGAAACCCGCATGTGGAGCATTGGTTTGTGTGGGAAACTCACCAAGCTTCATTTCAGTCCTAGGCACTCAAACGGCATTAAGCTTAGAGTGTGAAAGCTGAGTTTCCTTGAGAGCTGCTTGGAAGCCTGATGGTGTGTGAAGTTAGTGAGCCAAATGGTGTTGTTCTCCCACAAGAACCACTCGGCTGATTCTTCTTCAATATGCGCTTCACCAACATGCAGTGTTTCCTTGATTGAATTAGCTCTCACACCAATATTTGGGCTTAGAGCCCATCTATTGAGGGCTATCTGAAAATGGCTTTGGCTAGGAAGTTGTCTGTGAATGTGGAGTTGGTGGCATGTGAAACCCGCATGTGGAGCATTGGTTTGTGTGGGAAGCTCACCAAGCTTCATTTCAGTCCTAGGCACTCAAAGGGCATTAAGCCTAGAGTGTGAACGCTGAGTTTCCTTGAGAGCTGCTTGGAAGCCTGATGGTGTGTGAAGTTAGTGAGCCAAATGGAGTTGTTCTCTAACAAGAACCACTCGGCTGATTCTTCTTCAATATGCGCTTCACCAACATTCAGTGTTTCCCTGATTGAATTAGCTCTCACACCAATATTTGGGCCTAGAGCCTTTGTAATGAGCGCTATCTGAAAACGGCTTTGGCTAGGAAGTTGTCTGTGAATGTGGAGTTGGTGGCATGTGAAACCCGCATGTGGAGCATTGGTTTCTGTGAGATGTTCTACCAGGTTCGTTCCTAGATAATGCACTCAAAGGGCATTAAGCCTAGAGTGTGAAAGCTGAGTTTCCTTGAGAGCTGCTTGGAAGCCTGATGGTATGTGAAGTTAGTGAGCCAAATGGAGTTGTTCTCCCACAAGAACCACTCGGCTGATTCTTCTTCAATATGCGCTTCACCAACATGCAGTGTTTCCTTGATTGAATTAGCTCTCACACCAATATTTGCGCCTAGAGCCTTTGTATTGAGGGCTATCTGAAAACGGCTTTGGCTAGGAAGTTGTCTGTGAATGTGGAGTTGGTGGCATGTGAAACCCGCATGTGGAGCATTGGTTTGTGTGGGAAGCTCACCAAGCTTCATTTCAGTCCTAGGCACGCAAAGGGCATTAAGCCTAGAGTGTGAAAGCTGAGTTTCCTTGAGAGCTGCTTGGAAGCCTGATGGTGTGTGAAGTTAGTGAGCCAAATGGAGTTGTTCTCCCACAAGAACCACTCGGCTGATTATTCTTCAATATGCGCTTCACCAACATGCAGTGTTTCCTTGATTGAATTAGCTCTCACACCAATAGTTGCGCCTAGAGCCTTTGTATTGAGGGCTATCTGAAATTTCTTTGGCACTGAAGTTGTCTGTGAATGTGGAGTTGGTGGCATGTGAAACCCGCATGTGGAGCATTGGGTTTGGGGGAAGCTAATCAAGGTTCATTTCAGTCCTAGGCACTCAAAGGGCATTAAGCCTAGAGTGTGAAAGCTGACTTTCCTTGAGAGCTGCTTGGAAGCCTGATGGTGTGTGAAGTTAGTGAGCCAAATGGAGTTGTTCTCCCACAAGAACCACTCGGCTGATTCTTCTTCAATATGCGCTTCACCAACATGCAGTGTTTCCTTGATTGAATTAGCTCTCACACCAATATTTGCGCCTAGAGCCCTTTGTATTGAGGGCTATCTGAAAACGGCTTTGGCGCTGAAGTTGTCTGTGAATGTGGAGTTGGTGGCATGTGAAACCCGCATGTGGAGCATTGGTTTGTGTGGGAAGCTCACCAAGCTTCATTTCATTCGTAGGCACTCAAAGGGCATTAAACCTAGAGTGTGAAAGCTGAGTTTCCTTGAGAGCTGCTTGGAAGCCTGATGGTGTGTGAAGTTAGTGAGCCAAATGGAGTTGTTCTCCCACAAGAACCACTCCGCTGATTCTTCTTCAATATGCGCTTCACCAACATGCAGTGTTTCCTTGATTGAATTAGCCCTCACACCAATATTTGCGCCTAGAGCCTTTGTATTGAGGGCTATCTGAAAACGGGTTTAGCTAGGAAGTTGTCTGTGAATGTGGAGTTGGTGGTATGTGAAACCCGCATGTGGAGCATTGGTTTGTGTGGGAAACTCACCAAGCTTCATTTCAGTCCTAGGCACTCAAAGGGCATTAAGCTTAGAGTGTGAAAGCTGAATTTCCTTGAGAGCTGCTTGGAAGCCTGATGGTGTGTGAAGTTAGTGAGCCAAATGGAGTTGTTCTCCCAGAAGAACCACTCGGGTGATTCTTCTTCAATATGCGCTTCACCAACATGCAGTGTTTCCTTGATTGAATTAGCTCTCACACCAATATTTGCACCTAGAGCCTTTGTATTGAGGGCTATCTGAAAACGGCTTTGGCTAGGAAGTTGTCTGTGAATGTGGAGTTGGTGGCATGTGAAACCCGCATGTGGAGCATTGGTTTGTGTGAGATGTTCTACCAGGTTCGTTCCTAGATAATGCACTCAAAGGGCATTAAGCCTAGAGTGTGAAAGCTGAGTTTCCTTGAGAGCTGCTTGGAAGCCTGATGGTGTGTGAAGTTAGTGAGCCAAATGGAGTTGTTCTCCCACAAGAACCGCTCGGCTGATTCTTCTTCAATATGCACTTCACCAACATGCAGTGTTTCCTTGATTGAATTAGCCCTCACACCAATATTTTCGCCTAGAGCCTTTGTATTGAGGGCTATCTGAAAACGGCTTTGGCTAGGAAGTTGTCTGTGAATGTGGAGTTGGTGGCATGTGAAACCCGCATGTGGAGCATTGGTTTGTGTGGGAAGCTCACCAAGGTTCATTTCAATCCTAGGCACTCAAAGGGCATTACGCCTAGAGTGAGAAAACTGAGTCTCCTTGAGAGCTGCTTTTATTCCTGATGGTGTGTGAAGTTAGTGAGCCAAATGGAGTTGTTCTCCCACAAGAACCACTCCGCTGATTCTTCTTCAATATGCGCTTCACCAACATGCAGTGTTACCTTGATTGAATTAGCCCTCACACCAATATTTGCGCCTAGAGCCATTGTATTGAGGGCTATCTGAAAACGGCTTTAGCTAGGAAGTTGTCTGTGAATGTGGAGTTGGTAGCATGTGAAACCCGCATGTGGAGCATTGGTTTGTGTGGCAAGCTCACCAAGCTTCATTTCAGTCCTAGGCACTCAAAGGGCATTAAGCTTAGAGTGTGAAAGCTGAATTTCCTTGAGAGCTGCTTGGAAGCCTGATGGTGTGTGAAGTTAGTGAGACAAATGGAGTTGTTCTCCCACAAGAACCACTCGGCTGATTCTTCTTCAATATGCGCTTCACCAACATGCAGTGTTTCCTTGATTGAATTAGCTCTCACACCAATATTTGCACCTAGAGCCTTTGTATTGAGGGCTATCTGAAAACGGCTTTGGCTAGGGAGTTGTCTGTGAATGTGGAGTTGGTGGCATATGAAACCCGCATGTGGAGCATTGGTTTGTGTGGGAAGCTCACCAAGGTTCATTTCAGTACTAGGCACTCAAAGGGCATTAAGCTTAGAGTGTGAAAGCTGAGTTTCCTTGAGAGCTGCTTGGAAGCCTGATGGTGTGTGAAGTTAGAGAGCCAAATGGAGTTGTTCTCTAACAAGAACCACTCGGCTGATTCTTCTTCAATATGCGCTTCACCAACATGCAGTGTTTCCTTGATTGAATTAGCTCTCACACCAATATTTGGGCCTAGAGCCTTTGTATTGAGGGCTATCTGAAAACGGCTTTGGCTAGGAAGTTGTCTGTGAATGTGGAGTTGGTGGCATGTGAAACCCGCATGTGGAGCATTGGTTTCTGTGGGATGTTCTACCAGGTTCGCTCCTAGATAATGCACTCAAAGGGCATTAAGCCTAGAGTGTGAAAGCTGAGTTTCCTTGAGAGCTGCTTTTATTCCTGATGGTGTGTGAAGTTAGTGAGCCAAATGGAGTTGTTCTCCCACAAGAACCACTCGATTGACTCTTCTTCAATATGCGCTTCACCAACATGCAGTGTTTCCTTGATTGAATTATCTCTCACACCAATAGTTGCGCCTAGAGCCTTTGTATTGAGGGCTATCTGAAAACGGCTTTGGCGCTGAAGTTGTCTGTGAATGTGGAGTTGGTGGCATGTGAAACCCGCATGTGGAGCATTGGTTTTTGTGGGAAGCTAATCAAGGTTCATTTCAGTCCTAGGCACTCAAAGGGCATTAAGCCTAGAGTGTGAAAGCTGACTTTCCTTGAGAGCTGCTTGGAAGCCTGATGGTGTGTGAAGTTAGTGAGCCAAATGGAGTTGTTCTCCCACAAGAACCACTCGGCTGATTCTTCTTCAATATGCGCTTCACCAACATGCAGTGTTTCCTTGATTGAATTAGCTCTCACACCAATATTTGCGCCTAGAGCCTTTGTATTGAGGGCTATCTGAAAACGGCTTTGGCTAGGAAGTTGTCTGTGAATGTGGAGTTGGTGGCATGTGAAACCCGCATGTGGAGCATTGGTTTGTGTGAGATGTTCTACCAGGTTCGTTCCTAGATAATGCACTCAAAGGGCATTAAGCCTAGAGTGTGAAAGCTGAGTTTCCTTGAGAGCTGCTTTTAAGCCTGATGGTGTGTGAAGTTAGTGAGCCAAATGGAGTTGTTCTCCCACAAGAACCACTCGGCTGATTCTTCTTCAATATGCGCTTCACCAACATGCAGTGTTTCCTTGATTGAATTAGCTCTCACACCAATATTTGCGCCTAGAGCCTTTGTATTGAGGGCTATCTGAAAACGGCTTTGGCTAGGGAGTTGTCTGTGAATGTGGAGTTGGTGGCATGTGAAACCCGCATGTGGAGCATTGGTTTGTGTGGGAAGCTCACCAAGCTTCATTTCAGTCCTAGGCACTCAAACGGCATTAAGCCAAGAGTGAGAAAACTGAGACTCCTTGAGAGCTGCTTTTATTCCTGATGGTGTGTGAAGTTAGTGAGCCAAATGGAGTTGTTCTCCCACAAGAACCACTCGGCTGATTCTTCTTCAATATGCGCTTCACCAACATGCAGTGTTTCCTTGATTGAATTAGCTCTCACACCAATATTTGGGCCTAGAGCCTTTGTATTGAGGGCTATCTGAAAACAGCTTTGGCGCTGAAGTTGTCTGTGAATGTGGAGTTGGTGGCATGTGAAACCCGCATGTGGAGCATTGGTTTTTGTGGGAAGCTAATCAAGCTTCATTTCAGTCCTAGGCACTCAAAGGGCATTAAGCCTAGAGTGTGAAAACTCAGATTCCTTGAGAGCTGCTTTTATTCCTGATGGTGTGTGAAGTTAGTGAGCCAAATGGAGTTGTTCTCCCACAAGAACCACTCGGCTGATTCTTCTTCAATATGCGCTTCACCAACATGCAGTGTTTCCTTGATTGAATTAGCTCTCACACCAATATTTGGGCTTAGAGCCCTTCTATTGAGGGCTATCTGAAAATGGCTTTGGCTAGGAAGTTGTCTGTGAATGTGGAGTTGGTGGCATGTGAAACCCGCATGTGGAGCATTGGTTTGTGTGGGAAGCTCACCAAGCTTCATTTCAGTCCTAGGCACTCAAAGGGCATTAAACCTAGAGTGTGAAAGCTGAGTTTCCTTGAGAGCTGCTTGGAAGCCTGATGGTGTGTGAAGTTAGTGAGCCAAATGGAGTTGTTCTCCCACAAGAACCACTCGGCTGATTCTTCTTCAATATGCGCTTCACCAACATGCAGTGTTTCCTTGATTGAATTAGCTCTCACACCAATATTTGGGCCTAGAGCCTTTGTATTGAGGGCTATCTGAAAACGGCTTTGGCTAGGAAGTTGTCTGTGAATGTGGAGTTGGTGGCATGTGAAACCCGCATGTGGAGCATTGGTTTGTGTGGGAAGCTCACCAAGCTTCATTTCAGTCCTAGGCACTCAAAGGGCATTAAACCTAGAGTGTGAAAGCTGAGTTTCCTTGAGAGCTGCTTGGAAGCCTGATGGTGTGTGAAGTTAGTGAGCCAAATGGAGTTGTTCTCCCACAAGAACCACTCGGCTGATTCTTCTTCAATATGCGCTTCACCAACATGCAGTGTTTCCTTGATTGAATTAGCTCTCACACCAATATTTGGGCCTAGAGCCTTTGTATTGAGGGCTATCTGAAAACAGCTTTGGCGCTGAAGTTGTCTGTGAATGTGCAGTTGGTGGCATGTGAAACCCGCATGTGGAGCATTGGTTTTTGTGGGAAGCTAATCAAGCTTCATTTCAGTCCTAGGCACTCAAAGGGCATTAAGCCTAGAGTGTGAAAGCTCAGATTCCTTGAGAGCTGCTTTTATTCCTGATGGTGTGTGAAGTTAGTGAGCCAAATGGAGTTGTTCTCCCACAAGAACCACTCGGCTGATTATTCTTCAATATGCGCTTCACCAACATGCAGTGTTTCCTTGATTGAATTAGCTCTCACACCAATATTTGCGCCTAGAGCCTTTGTATTGAGGGCTATCTGAAAACGGCTTTGGCTAGGGAGTTGTCTGTGAATGTGGAGTTGGTGGCATGTGAAACCCGCATGTGGAGCATTGGTTTGTGTGGGAAGCTCACCAAGCTTCATTTCAGTCCTAGGCACTCA
This sequence comes from Ochotona princeps, assembly GCF_030435755.1. NCBI lineage: Eukaryota > Metazoa > Chordata > Mammalia > Lagomorpha > Ochotonidae > Ochotona > Ochotona princeps. The sequence continues at coordinate 47,051 of NW_026701459.1, read as the reverse complement.
AAGGGCATTAAGCCTAGAGTGTGAAAGCTGAGTTTCCTTGAGAGCTGCTTGGAAGCCTGATGGTGTGTGAAGTTAGTGAGCCAAATGGAGTTGTTCTCTAACAAGAACCACTCGGCTGATTCTTCTTCAATATGCGCTTCACCAACATGCAGTGTTTCCTTGATTGAATTAGCTCTCACACCAATATTTGGGCTTAGAGCCCTTCTATTGAGGGCTATCTGAAAACGGCTTTGGCTAGGAAGTTGTCTGTGAATGTGGAGTTGGTGGCATGTGAAACCCGCATGTGGAGCATTGGTTTGTGTGGGAAGCTCACCAAGCTTCATTTCAGTCCTAGGCACTCAAAGGGCATTAAACCTAGAGTGTGAAAGCTGAGTTTCCTTGAGAGCTGCTTGGAAGCCTGATGGTGTGTGAAGTTAGTGAGCCAAATGGAGTTGTTCTCCCACAAGAACCACTCGGCTGATTCTTCTTCAATATGCGCTTCACCAACATGCAGTGTTTCCTTGATTGAATTAGCTCTCACACCAATATTTGGGCCTAGAGCCTTTGTATTGAGGGCTATCTGAAAACGGCTTTGGCTAGGAAGTTGTCTGTGAATGTGGAGTTGGTGGCATGTGAAACCCGCATGTGGAGCATTGGTTTGTGTGGGAAGCTCACCAAGCTTCATTTCAGTCCTAGGCACTCAAAGGGCATTAAACCTAGAGTGTGAAAGCTGAGTTTCCTTGAGAGCTGCTTGGAAGCCTGATGGTGTGTGAAGTTAGTGAGCCAAATGGAGTTGTTCTCCCACAAGAACCACTCGGCTGATTCTTCTTCAATATGCGCTTCACCAACATGCAGTGTTTCCTTGATTGAATTAGCCCTCACACCAATATTTGCGCCTAGAGCCATTGTATTGAGGGCTATCTGAAAACGGCTTTAGCTAGGAAGTTGTCTGTGAATGTGGAGTTGGTGGCATGTGAAACCCGCATGTGGAGCATTGGTTTGTGTGGCAAGCTCATCAAGCTTCATTTCAGTCCTAGGCACTCAAAGGGCATTAAGCTTAGAGTGTGAAACCTGAATTTCCTTGAGAGCTGCTTGGAAGCCTGATGGTGTGTGAAGTTAGTGAGCCAAATGGAGTTGTTCTCCCACAAGAACCACTCGGCTGATTATTCTTCAATATGCGCTTCACCAACATGCAGTGTTTCCTTGATTGAATTAGCTCTCACACCAATATTTGCGCCTAGAGCCTTTGTATTGAGGGCTATCTGAAAACGGCTTTGGCGCTGAAGTTGTCTGTGAATGTGGAGTTGGTGGCATGTGAAACCCGCATGTGGAGCATTGGATTCTGTGGGATGTTCTACCAAGTTCGTTCCTAGATAATGCACTCAAAGGGCATTAAGCCTAGAGTGTGAAAGCTGAGTTTCCTTGAGAGCTGCTTTTATTCCTGATGGTGTGAAGTTAGTGAGCCAAATGGAGTTGTTCTCCCACAAGAACCACTCGGCTGACTCTTCTTCAATATGCGCTTCACCAACATGCAGTGTTTCCTTGATTGAATTAGCTCTCACACCAATAGTTGAGCCTAGAGCCTTTGTATTGAGGGCTATCTGAAAACGGCTTTGGCTAGGAAGTTGTCTGTGAATGTGGAGTTGGTGGCATGTGAAACCCGCATGTGGAGCATTGGTTTGTGTGAGATGTTCTACCAGGTTCGTTCCTAGATAATGCACTCAAAGGGCATTAAGCCTAGAGTGTGAAAGCTGAGTTTCCTTGAGAGCTGCTTTTATTCCTGATGGTGTGTGAAGTTAGTGAGCCAAATGGAGTTGTTCTCCCACAAGAACCACTCGGCTGATTCTTCTTCAATATGCGCTTCACCAACATGCAGTGTTTCCTTGATTGAATTAGCTCTCACACCAATATTTGCGCCTAGAGCCTTTGTATTGAGGGCTATCTGAAAACGGCTTTGGCTAGGAAGTTGTCTGTGAATGTGGAGTTGGTGGCATGTGAAACCCGCATGTGGAGCATTGCTTTGTGTGGGAAGCTCACCAAGCTTCATTTCAGTCCTAGGCACTCAAAGGGCATTAAGCCTATAGTGTGAAAGCTGAGTTTCCTTGAGAGCTGCTTGGAAGCCTGATGGTGTGTAAAGTTAGAGAGCCAAATGGAGTTGTTCTCCCACAAGAACCACTCGGCTGATTCTTCTTCAATATGCGCTTCACCAACATGCAGTGTTTCCTTGATTGAATTAGCTCTCACACCAATATTTGCGCCTAGAACCTTTGTATTGAGGGCTATCTGAAAACGGCTTTGGCTAGGGAGTTGTCTGTGAATGTGGAGTTGGTGGCATGTGAAACCCGCATGTGGAGCATTGGTTTGTGTGGGAAGCTCACCAAGCTTCATTTCAGTCCTAGGCACTCAAAGGGCATTAAGCCTAGAGTGAGAAAACTGAGTCTCCTTGAGAGCTGCTTTTATTCCTGATGGTGTGTGAAGTTAGTGAGCCAAATGGAGTTGTTCTCCCACAAGAACCACTCGGCTGATTCTTCTTCAATATGCGCTTCACCAACATGCAGTGTTTCCTTGATTGAATTAGCTCTCACACCAATAGTTGCGCCTAGAGCCTTTGTATTGAGGGCTATCTGAAAACAGCTTTGGCTAGGAAGTTGTCTGTGAATGTGGAGTTGGTGGCATGTGAAACCCGCATGTGGAGCATTGGTTTTTGTGGGAAGCTAATCAAGCTTCATTTCAGTCCTAGGCACTCAAAGGGCATTAAGCCTAGAGTGTGAAAACTCAGATTCCTTGAGAGCTGCTTTTATTGCTGATGGTGTGTGAAGTTAGTGAGCCAAATGGAGTTGTTCTCCCACAAGAACCACTCGGCTGATTCTTCTTCAATATGCGCTTCACCAACATGCAGTGTTTCCTTGATTGAATTAGCTCTCACACCAATATTTGGGCTTAGAGCCCTTCTATTGAGGGCTATCTGAAAACGGCTTTGGCGCTGAAGTTGTCTGTGAATGTGGAGTTGGTGGCATGTGAAACCCGCATGTGGAGCATTGGTTTGTGTGGGATGCTCTACCAGGTTCGTTCCTAGATAATGCACTCAAAGGGCATTAAGCCTAGAGTGTGAAAGCTGAGTTTCCTTGAGAGCTGCTTGGAAGTCTGATGGTGTGTGAAGTTAGTGAGCCAAATGGAGTTGTTCTCCCACAAGAACCACTCGGCTGATTCTTCTTCAATATGCGCTTCACCAACATGCAGTGTTTCCTTGATTGAATTAGCTCTCACACCAATATTTGGGCCTAGAGCCTTTGTATTGAGGGCTATCTGAAAACAGCTTTGGCTAGGAAGTTGTCTGTGAATGTGGAGTTGGTGGCATGTGAAACCCGCATGTGGAGCATTGGTTTTTGTGGGAAGCTAATCAAGCTTCATTTCAGTCCTAGGCACTCAAAGGGCATTAAGCCTAGAGTGTGAAAACTCAGATTCCTTGAGAGCTGCTTTTATTCCTGATGGTGTGTGAAGTTAGTGAGCCAAATGGAGTTGTTCTCCCACAAGAACCACTCGGCTGATTCTTCTTCAATATGCGCTTCACCAACATGCAGTGTTTCCTTGATTGAATTAGCTCTCACACCAATATTTGCGCCTAGAGCCTTTGTATTGAGGGCTATCTGAAAACGGCTTTGGCTAGGAAGTTGTCTGTGAATGTGGAGTTGGTGGCATGTGAAACCCGCATGTGGAGCATTGGTTTGTGTGGGAAGCTCACCAAGCTTCATTTCAGTCCTAGGCACTCAAAGGGCATTAAGCCTATAGTGTGAAAGCTGAGTTTCCTTGAGAGCTGCTTGGAAGCCTGATGGTGTGTAAAGTTAGAGAGCCAAATGGAGTTGTTCTCCCACAAGAACCACTCGGCTGATTCTTCTTCAATATGCGCTTCACCAACATGCAGTGTTTCCTTGATTGAATTAGCTCTCACACCAATATTTGGGCCTAGAACCTTTGTATTGAGGGCTATCTGAAAACGGCTTTGGCTAGGGAGTTGTCTGTGAATGTGGAGTTGGTGGCATGTGAAACCCGCATGTGGAGCATTGGTTTGTGTGGGAAGCTCACCAAGCTTCATTTCAGTCCTAGGCACTCAAAGGGCATTAAGCCCAGAGTGAGAAAACTGAGTCTCCTTGAGAGCTGCTTTTATTCCTGATGGTGTGTGAAGTTAGTGAGCCAAATGGAGTTGTTCTCCCACAAGAACCACTCGGCTGATTCTTCTTCAATATGCGCTTCACCAACATGCAGTGTTTCCTTGATTGAATTAGCTCTCACACCAATAGTTGCGCCTAGAGCCTTTGTATTGAGGGCTATCTGAAAACAGCTTTGGCTAGGAAGTTGTCTGTGAATGTGGAGTTGGTGGCATGTGAAACCCGCATGTGGAGCATTGGTTTTTGTGGGAAGCTAATCAAGCTTCATTTCAGTCCTAGGCACTCAAAGGGCATTAAGCCTAGAGTGTGAAAACTCAGATTCCTTGAGAGCTGCTTTTATTGCTGATGGTGTGTGAAGTTAGTGAGCCAAATGGAGTTGTTCTCCCACAAGAACCACTCGGCTGATTCTTCTTCAATATGCGCTTCACCAACATGCAGTGTTTCCTTGATTGAATTAGCTCTCACACCAATATTTGGGCTTAGAGCCCTTCTATTGAGGGCTATCTGAAAACGGATTTGGCGCTGAAGTTGTCTGTGAATGTGGAGTTGGTGGCATGTGAAACCCGCATGTGGAGCATTGGTTTGTGTGGGATGCTATACCAGGTTCGTTCCTAGATAATGCACTCAAAGGGCATTAAGCCTAGAGTGTGAAAGCTGAGTTTCCTTGAGAGCTGCTTGGAAGCCTGATAGTGTGTGAAGTTAGTGAGCCAAATGGAGTTGTTCTCCCACAAGAACCACTCGGCTGATTCTTCTTCAATATGCGCTTCACCAACATGCAGTGTTTCCTTGATTGAATTAGCTCTCACACCAATATTTGCGCCTAGAGCCTTTGTATTGAGGGCTATCTGAAAACGGCTTTAGCTAGGAAGTTGTCTGTGAATGTGGAGTTGGTGGCATGTGAAACCCGCATGTGGAGCATTGGTTTGTGTGGGAAGCTCACCAAGCTTCATTTCAGTCCTAGGCACTCAAAGGGCATTAAGCCTAGAGTGTGAAAGCTGAGTTTCCTTGAGAGCTGCTTGGAAGCCTGATGGTGTGAAGTTAGTGAGCCAAATGGAGTTGTTCTCCCACAAGAACCACTCGGCTGATTCTTCTTCAATATGCGCTTCACCAACATGCAGTGTTTCCTTGATTGAATTAGCTCTCACACCAATATTTGGGCCTAGAGCCTTTGTATTGAGGGCTATCTGAAAACAGCTTTGGCTAGGAAGTTGTCTGTGAATGTGGAGTTGGTGGCATGTGAAACCCGCATGTGGAGCATTGGTTTGTGTGGGAAGCTAATCAAGCTTCATTTCAGTCCTAGGCACTCAAAGGGCATTAAGCCTAGAGTGTGAAAACTCAGATTCCTTGAGAGCTGCTTTTATTCCTGATGGTGTGTGAAGTTAGTGAGCCAAATGGAGTTGTTCTCCCACAAGAACCACTCGGCTGATTCTTCTTCAATATGCGCTTCACCAACATGCAGTGTTTCCTTGATTGAATTAGCTCTCACACCAATATTTGCGCCTAGAGCCTTTGTATTGAGGGCTATCTGAAAACGGCTTTGGCTAGGGAGTTGTCTGTGAATGTGGAGTTGGTGGCATGTGAAACCCGCATGTGGAGCATTGGTTTGTGTGGGAAGCTCACCAAGCTTCATTTCAGTCCTAGGCACTCAAAGGGCATTAAGCCTAGAGTGTGAAAGCTGAGTTTCCTTGAGAGCTGCTTGGAAGCCTGATGGTGTGTGAAATTAGTGAGCCAAATGGAGTTGTTCTCTAACAAGAACCACTCGGCTGATTCTTCTTAAATATGCGCTTCACCAACATGCAGAGTTTCCTTGATTGAATTAGCTCTCACACCAATATTTGGGCTTAGAGCCCTTCTATTGAGGGCTATCTGAAAACGGCTTTGGCTAGGAAGTTTTCTGTGAATGTGGAGTTGGTGGCATGTGAAACCCGCATGTGGAGCATTGGTTTGTGTGGGAAGCTCACCAAGCTTCATTTCAGTCCTAGGCACTCAAAGGGCATTAAACCTAGAGTGTGAAAGCTGAGTTTCCTTGAGAGCTGCTTGGAAGCCTGATGGTGTGTGAAGTTAGTGAGCCAAATGGAGTTGTTCTCCCACAAGAACCACTCGGCTGATTCTTCTTCAATATGCGCTTCACCAACATGCAGTGTTTCCTTGATTGAATTAGCTCTCACACCAATATTTGGGCCTAGAGCCTTTGTATTGAGGGCTATCTGAAAACGGCTTTGGCTAGGAAGTTGTCTGTGAATGTGGAGTTGGTGGCATGTGAAACCCGCATGTGGAGCATTGGTTTGTGTGGGAAGCTCACCAAGCTTCATTTCAGTCCTAGGCACTCAAAGGGCATTAAACCTAGAGTGTGAAAGCTGAGTTTCCTTGAGAGCTGCTTGGAAGCCTGATGGTGTGTGAAGTTAGTGAGCCAAATGGAGTTGTTCTCCCACAAGAACCACTCGGCTGATTCTTCTTCAATATGCGCTTCACCAACATGCAGTGTTTCCTTGATTGAATTAGCCCTCACACCAATATTTGCGCCTAGAGCCATTGTATTGAGGGCTATCTGAAAACGGCTTTAGCTAGGAAGTTGTCTGTGAATGTGGAGTTGGTGGCATGTGAAAACCGCATGTGGAGCATTGGTTTGTGTGGGAAGCTCACCAAGCTTCATTTCAGTCCTAGGCACTCAAAGGGCATTAAGCTTAGAGTGTGAAACCTGAATTTCCTTGAGAGCTGCTTGGAAGCCTGATGGTGTGTGAAGTTAGTGAGCCAAATGGAGTTGTTCTCCCACAAGAACCACTCGGCTGATTATTCTTCAATATGCGCTTCACCAACATGCAGTGTTTCCTTGATTGAATTAGCTCTCACACCAATATTTGCGCCTAGAGCCTTTGTATTGAGGGCTATCTGAAAACGGCTTTGGCGCTGAAGTTGTCTGTGAATGTGGAGTTGGTGGCATGTGAAACCCGCATGTGGAGCATTGGTTTGTGTGGGATGTTCTACCAAGTTCGTTCCTAGATAATGCACTCAAAGGGCATTAAGCCTAGAGTGTGAAAGCTGAGTTTCCTTGAGAGCTGCTTTTATTCCTGATGGTGTGAAGTTAGTGAGCCAAATGGAGTTGTTCTCCCACAAGAACCACTCGGCTGACTCTTCTTCAATATGCGCTTCACCAACATGCAGTGTTTCCTTGATTGAATTAGCTCTCACACCAATAGTTGAGCCTAGAGCCTTTGTATTGAGGGCTATCTGAAAACGGCTTTGGCTAGGAAGTTGTCTGTGAATGTGGAGTTGGTGGCATGTGAAACCCGCATGTGGAGCATTGGTTTGTGTGAGATGTTCTACCAGGTTCGTTCCTAGATAATGCACTCAAAGGGCATTAAGCCTAGAGTGTGAAAGCTGAGTTTCCTTGAGAGCTGCTTGGAAGCCTGATGGTGTGTGAAGTTAGTGAGCCAAATGGAGTTGTTCTCCCACAAGAACCACTCGGCTGATTCTTCTTCAATATGCGCTTCACCAACATGCAGTGTTTCCTTGATTGAATTAGCTCTCACACCAATATTTGCGCCTAGAGCCTTTGTATTGAGGGCTATCTGAAAACGGCTTTGGCTAGGAAGTTGTCTGTGAATGTGGAGTTGGTGGCATGTGAAACCCGCATGTGGAGCATTGGTTTGTGTGGGAAGCTCACCAAGCTTCATTTCAGTCCTAGGCACTCAAAGGGCATTAAGCCTAGAGTGAGAAAACTGAGTTTCCTTGAGAGCTGCTTGGAAGCCTGATGGTGTGTGAAGTTAGTGAGCCAAATGGAGTTGTTCTCCCACAAGAACCACTCGGCTGATTCTTCTTCAATATGCGCTTCACCAACATGCAGTGTTTCCTTGATTGAATTAGCTCTCACACCAATATTTGGGCCTAGAGCCTTTGCATTGAGGGCTATCTGAAAACAGCTTTGGCTAGGAAGTTGTCTGTGAATGTGGAGTTGGTGGCATGTGAAACCCGCATGTGGAGCATTGGTTTTTGTGGGAAGCTAATCAAGCTTCATTTCAGTCCTAGGCACTCAAAGGGCATTAAGCCTAGAGTGTGAAAACTCAGATTCCTTGAGAGCTGCTTTTATTCCTGATGGTGTGTGAAGTTAGTGAGCCAAATGGAGTTGTTCTCCCACAAGAACCACTCGGCTGATTCTTCTTCAATATGTGCTTCACCAACATGCAGTGTTTCCTTGATTGAATTAGCTCTCACACCAATATTTGCGCCTAGAGCCTTTGTATTGAGGGCTATCTGAAAACGGCTTTGGCTAGGGAGTTGTCTGTGAATGTGGAGTTGGTGGCATGTGAAACCCGCATGTGGAGCATTGGTTTTTGTGGGAAGCTCACCAAGCTTCATTTCAGTCCTAGGCACTCAAAGGGCATTAAACCTAGAGTGTGAAAGCTGAGTTTCCTTGAGAGCTGCTTGGAAGCCTGATGGTGTGTGAAGTTAGTGAGCCAAATGGAGTTGTTCTCCCACAAGAACCACTCGGCTGATTCTTCTTCAATATGCGCTTCACCAACATGCATTGTTTCCTTGATTGAATTAGCCCTCACACCAATATTTGCGCTTAGAGCCATTTTATTGAGGGCTGTCTGAAAACGGCATTGGCTAGGAAGTTGTCTGTGAATGTGGAGTTGGTGGCATGTGAAACCCGCATGTGGAGCATTGGTTTGTGTGGGAAACTCACCAAGCTTCATTTCAGTCCTAGGCACTCAAAGGGCATTAAGCCTAGAGTGTGAAAGCTGAGTTTCCTTGAGAGCTGCTTTTATTCCTGATGGTGTGTGAAGTTAGTGAGCCAAATGGAGTTGTTCTCCCACAAGAACCACTCGGCTGATTCTTCTTCAATATGCGCTTCACCAACATGCAGTGTTTCCTTGATTGAATTAGCTCTCACACCAATATTTGCGCCTAGAGCCTTTGTATTGAGGGCTATCTGAAAACGGCTTTGGCTAGGAAGTTGTCTGTGAATGTGGAGTTGGTGGCATGTGAAACCCGCATGTGGAGCATTGGTTTGTGTGGGAAGCTCACCAAGCTTCATTTCAGTCCTAGGCACTCAAAGGGCATTAAGCCTATAGTGTGAAAGCTGAGTTTCCTTGAGAGCTGCTTGGAAGCCTGATGGTGTGTAAAGTTAGAGAGCCAAATGGAGTTGTTCTCCCACAAGAACCACTCGGCTGATTCTTCTTCAATATGCGCTTCACCAACATGCAGTGTTTCCTTGATTGAATTAGCTCTCACACCAATATTTGCGCCTAGAACCTTTGTATTGAGGGCTATCTGAAAACGGCTTTGGCTAGGGAGTTGTCTGTGAATGTGGAGTTGGTGGCATGTGAAACCCGCATGTGGAGCATTGGTTTGTGTGGGAAGCTCACCAAGCTTCATTTCAGTCCTAGGCACTCAAAGGGCATTAAGCCGAGAGTGAGAAAACTGAGTCTCCTTGAGAGCTGCTTGGAAGGCTGATGGTGTGTGAAGTTAGTGAGCCAAATGGAGTTGTTCTCCCACAAGAACCACTCGGCTGATTCTTCTTCAATATGCGCTTCACCAACATGCAGTGTTTCCTTGATTGAATTAGCTCTCACACCAATAGTTGCGCCTAGAGCCTTTGTATTGAGGGCTATCTGAAAACAGCTTTGGCTAGGAATTTGTCTGTGAATGTGGAGTTGGTGGCATGTGAAACCCGCATGTGGAGCATTGGTTTTTGTGGGAAGCTAATCAAGCTTCATTTCAGTCCTAGGCACTCAAAGGGCATTAAGCCTAGAGTGTGAAAACTCAGATTCCTTGAGAGCTGCTTTTATTGCTGATGGTGTGTGAAGTTAGTGAGCCAAATGGAGTTGTTCTCCCACAAGAACCACTCGGCTGATTCTTCTTCAATATGCGCTTCACCAACATGCAGTGTTTCCTTGATTGAATTAGCTCTCACACCAATATTTGGGCTTAGAGCCCTTCTATTGAGGGCTATCTGAAAACGGCTTTGGCTAGGAAGTTGTCTGTGAATGTGGAGTTGGTGGCATGTGAAACCCGCATGTGGAGCATTGGTTTGTGTGGGATGCTCTACCAGGTTCGTTCCTAGATAATGCACTCAAAGGGCATTAAGCCTAGAGTGTGAAAGCTGAGTTTCCTTGAGAGCTGCTTCGAAGCCTGATAGTGTGTGAAGTTAGTGAGCCAAATGGAGTTGTTCTCCCACAAGAACCACTCGGCTGATTCTTCTTCAATATGCGCTTCACCAACATGCAGTGTTTCCTTGATTGAATTAGCTCTCACACCAATATTTGCGCCTAGAGCCTTTGTATTGAGGGCTATCTGAAAACGGCTTTAGCTAGGAAGTTGTCTGTGAATGTGGAGTTGGTGGCATGTGAAACCCGCATGTGGAGCATTGGTTTGTGTGGGAAGCTCACCAAGCTTCATTTCAGTCCTAGGCACTCAAAGGGCATTAAGCCTAGAGTGTGAAAGCTGAGTTTCCTTGAGAGCTGCTTGGAAGCCTGATGGTGTGAAGTTAGTGAGCCAAATGGAGTTGTTCTCCCACAAGAACCACTCGGCTGATTCTTCTTCAATATGCGCTTCACCAACATGCAGTGTTTCCTTGATTGAATTAGCTCTCACACCAATATTTGGGCCTAGAGCCTTTGTATTGAGGGCTATCTGAAAACAGCTTTGGCTAGGAAGTTGTCTGTGAATGTGGAGTTGGTGGCATGTGAAACCCGCATGTGGAGCATTGGTTTTTGTGGGAAGCTAATCAAGCTTCATTTCAGTCCTAGGCACTCAAAGGGCATTAAGCCTAGAGTGTGAAAACTCAGATTCCTTGAGAGCTGCTTTTATTCCTGATGGTGTGTGAAGTTAGTGAGCCAAATGGAGTTGTTCTCCCACAAGAACCACTCGGCTGATTCTTCTTCAATATGCGCTTCACCAACATGCAGTGTTTCCTTGATTGAATTAGCTCTCACACCAATATTTGCGCCTAGAGCCTTTGTATTGAGGGCTATCTGAAAACGGCTTTGGCTAGGGAGTTGTCTGTGAATGTGGAGTTGGTGGCATGTGAAACCCGCATGTGGAGCATTGGTTTGTGTGGGAAGCTCACCAGGGTTCATTTCAGTCGTAGGCACTCAAAGGGCATTAAGCCTAGAGTGTGAAAGCTGAGTTTCCTTGAGAGCTGCTTGGAAGCCTGATGGTGTGTGAAGTTAGTGAGCCAAATGGAGTTGTTCTCTAACAAGAACCACTCCGCTGATTCTTCTTCAATATGCGCTTCACCAACATGCAGTGTTTCCTTGATTGAATTAGCTCTCACACCAATATTTGCGCCTAGAGCCCTTCTATTGAGGGCTATCTGAAAACGGCTTTGGCTAGGAAGTTGTCTGTGAATGTGGAGTTGGTGGCATGTGAAACCCGCATGTGGAGCATTGGTTTGTGTGGGAAGCTCACCAAGCTTCATTTCAGTCCTAGGCACTCAAAGGGCATTAAACCTAGAGTGTGAAAGCTGAGTTTCCTTGAGAGCTGCTTGGAAGCCTGATGGTGTGTGAAGTTAGTGAGCCAAATGGAGTTGTTCTCCCACAAGAACCACTCGGCTGATTCTTCTTCAATATGCGCTTCACCAACATGCAGTGTTTCCTTGATTGAATTAGCTCTCACACCAATATTTGGGCCTAGAACCTGTGTATTGAGGGCTATCTGAAAACGGCTTTGGCTAGGAAGTTGTCTGTGAATGTGGAGTTGGTGGCATGTGAAACCCGCATGTGGAGCATTGGTTTGTGTGGGAAGCTCACCAAGCTTCATTTCAGTCCTAGGCACTCAAAGGGCATTAAACCTAGAGTGTGAAAGCTGAGTTTCCTTGAGAGCTGCTTGGAAGCCTGATGGTGTGTGAAGTTAGTGAGCCAAATGGAGTTGTTCTCCCACAAGAACCACTCGGCTGATTCTTCTTCAATATGCGCTTCACCAACATGCAGTGTTTCCTTGATTGAATTAGCCCTCACACCAATATTTGCGCCTAGAGCCATTGTATTGAGGGCTATCTGAAAACGGCTTTAGCTAGGAAGTTGTCTGTGAATGTGGAGTTGGTGGCATGTGAAACCCGCATGTGGAGCATTGGTTTGTGTGGGAAGCTCACCAAGCTTCATTTCAGTCCTAGGCACTCAAAGGGCATTAAGCTTAGAGTGTGAAAGCTGAATTTCCTTGAGAGCTGCTTGGAAGCCTGATGGTGTGTGAAGTTAGTGAGCCAAATGGAGTTGTTCTCCCACAAGAACCACTCGGCTGATTATTCTTCAATATGCGCTTCACCAACATGCAGTGTTTCCTTGATTGAATTAGCTCTCACACCAATATTTGCGCCTAGAGCCTTTGTATTGAGGGCTATCTGAAAACGGCTTTGGCGCTGAAGTTGTCTGTGAATGTGGAGTTGGTGGCATGTGAAACCCGCATGTGGAGCATTGGTTTCTGTGGGATGTTCTACCAAGTTCGTTCCTAGATAATGCACTCAAAGGGCATTAAGCCTAGAGTGTGAAAGCTGAGTTTCCTTGAGAGCTGCTTTTATTCCTGATGGTGTGAAGTTAGTGAGCCAAATGGAGTTGTTCTCCCACAAGAACCACTCGGCTGACTCTTCTTCATTATGCGCTTCACCAACATGCAGTGTTTCCTTGATTGAATTAGCTCTCACACCAATAGTTGAGCCTAGAGCCTTTGTATTGAGGGCTATCTGAAAACGGCTTTGGCGCTGAAGTTGTCTGTGAATGTGGAGTTGGTGGCTTGTGAAACCCGCATGTGGAGCATTGGTTTGTGTAGGAAGCTCACCAATCTTCATTTCATTCGTAGGCACTCAAATGGCATTAAACCTAGAGTGTGAAAGCTGAGTTTCCTTGAGAGCTGCTTGGAAGCCTGATGGTGTGTGAAGTTAGTGAGCCAAATGGAGTTGTTCTTCCACAAGAACCACTCGGCTGATTCTTCTTCAATATGTGCTTCACCAACATGCAATGTTTCCTTGATTGAATTAGCCCTCACACCAATATTTGCGCCTAGAGCCCTTCTATTGAGGGCTATCTGAAAACGGCTTTAGCTAGGAAGTTGTCTGTGAATGTGGAGTTGGTGGCATGTGAAACCCGCATGTGGAGCATTGGTTTGTGTGGGAAACTCACCAAGCTTCATTTCAGTCCTAGGCACTCAAAAGGCATTAAGCTTAGAGTGTGAAAGCTGAATTTCCTTGACGGCTGCTTGGAAGCCTGATGGTGTGTGAAGTTAGTGAGCCAAATGGAGTTGTTCTCCCACAAGAACCACTCGGCTGATTCTTCTTCAATATGTGCTTCACCAACATGCAGTGTTTCCTTGATTGAATTAGCTCTCACACCAATATTTGCACCTAGAGCCTTTGTATTGAGGGCTATCTGAAAACGGCTTTGGCTAGGAAGTTGTCTGTGAATGTGGAGTTGGTGGCATGTGAAACCCGCATGTGGAGCATTGGCTTGTGTGAGATGTTCTACCAGGTTCATTCCTAGATAATGCACTGAAAGGGCATTAAGCCTAGAGTGTGAAAGCTGAGTTTCCTTGAGAGCTGCTTGGAAGCCTGATGGTGTGTGAAGTTAGTGAGCCAAATGGAGTTGTTCTCCCACAAGAACCACTCGGCTGATTCTTCTTCAATATGCGCTTCACCAACATGCATTGTTTCCTTGATTGAATTAGCCCTCACACCAATATTTGCGCTTAGAGCCATTGTATTGAGGGCTGTCTGAAAACGGCATTGGCTAGGAAGTTGTCTGTGAATGTGGAGTTGGTGGCATGTGAAACCCGCATGTGGAGCATTGGTTTGTGTGGGAAACTCACCAAGCTTCATTTCAGTCCTAGGCACTCAAAGGGCATTAAGCCTACACTGTGAAAGCTGAGTTTCCTTGAGAGCTGCTAGGAAGCCTGATGGTGTGTGAAGTTAGTGAGCCAAATGGAGTTGTTCTCCCACAAGAACCACTCGGCTGATTCTTCTTCAATATGTGCTTCACCAACATGCAGTGTTTCCTTGATTGAATTAGCTCTCACAACAATATTTGCGCCTAAAGCCTTTGTATTGAGGGCTATCTGAAAACGGCTTTGGCTAGGAAGTTGTCTGTGAATGTGGAGTTGGTGGCATGTGAAACCCGCATGTGGAGCATTGGTTTGTGTGGGAAACTCACCAAGCTTCATTTCAGTCCTAGGCACTCAAAGGGCATTAAGCCTAGAGTGTGAAAGCTGAGTTTCCTTGAGAGCTGCTTGGAAGCCTGATGGTGTGTAAAGTTAGAGAGCCAAATGGAGTTGTTCTCCCACAAGAACCACTCGGCTGATTCTTCTTCAATATGCGCTTCACCAACATGCAGTGTTTTCTTGATTGAATTAGCTCTCACACCAATATTTGGGCCTAGAGCCTTTGTATTGAGGGCTATCTGAAAACGGCTTTGGCTAGGAAGTTGTCTGTGAATGTGGAGTTGTTGGCATGTGAAACCCGCATGTGGAGCATTGGTTTGTGTGGGAAGCTCACCAAGCTTCATTTCAGTCCTAGGCACTCAAAGGGCATTAAGCCTGGAGTGTGAAAGCTGAGTTTCCTTGAGAGCTGCTTGGAAGCCTGATGGTGTGTGAAGTTAGTTAGCCAAATGGAGTTGTTCTCCCACAAGAACCACTCGGCTGATTCTTCTTCAATATGCGCTTCACCAACATGCAGTGTTTCCTTGATTGAATTAGCCCTCACACCAATATTTGCGCCTAAAGCCTTTGTAATGAGGGCTATCTGAAAACGGCTTTGGCTAGGAAGTTGTCTGTGAATGTGGAGTTGGTGGCTTGTGAAACCCGCATGTGGAGCATTGGTTTGTGTAGGAAGCTCACCAAGCTTCATTTCATTCGTAGGCACTCAAAGGGCATTAAACCTAGAGTGTGAAAGCTGAGTTTCCTTGAGAGCTGCTTGGAAGCCTGATGGTGTGTGAAGTTAGTGAGCCAAATGGAGTTGTTCTTCCACAAGAACCACTCGGCTGATTCTTCTTCAATATGTGCTTCACCAACATGCAATGTTTCCTTGATTGAATTAGCCCTCACACCAATATTTGCGCCTAGAGCCATTGTATTGAGGGCTATCTGAAAACGGCTTTAGCTAGGAAGTTGTCTGTGAATGTGGAGTTGGTGGCATGTGAAACCCGCATGTGGAGCATTGGTTTGTGTGGGAAACTCACCAAGCTTCATTTCAGTCCTAGGCACTCAAAAGGCATTAAGCTTAGAGTGTGAAAGCTGAATTTCCTTGACGGCTGCTTGGAAGCCTGATGGTGTGTGAAGTTAGTGAGCCAAATGGAGTTGTTCTCCCACAAGAACCACTCGGCTGATTCTTCTTCAATATGTGCTTCACCAACATGCAGTGTTTCCTTGATTGAATTAGCTCTCACACCAATATTTGCACCTAGAGCCTTTGTATTGAGGGCTATCTGAAAACGGCTTTGGCTAGGAAGTTGTCTGTGAATGTGGAGTTGGTGGCATGTGAAACCCGCATGTGGAGCATTGGTTTGTGTGGGAAGCTCACCAAGGTTTATTTCAGTCCTAGGCACTCAAAGGGAATTAAGCCTAGAGTGTGAAAGCTGAGTTTCCTTGAGAGCTGCTTGGAAGCCTGATGGTGTGTGAAGTTAGTGAGCCAATTGGAGTTGTTTTTCCACAAGAACCACTCGGCTGATTCTTCTTCAATATGTGCTTCACCAACATGCAATGTTTCCTTGATTGAATTAGCCCTCACACCAATATTTGCGCTTAGAGCCATTGTATTGAGGGCTATCTGAAAACGGCTTTAGCTAGGAAGTTGTCTGTGAATGTGGAGTTGGTGGCATGTGAAACCCGCATGTGGAGCATTGGTTTGTGTGAGAAACTCACCAAGCTTCATTTCAGTCCTAGGCACTCAAAGGGCATTAAGCTTAGAGTGTGAAAGCTGAATTTCCTTGAGAGCTGCTTGGAAGCCTGATGGTGTGTGAAGTTAGTGAGCCAAATGGAGTTGTTCTCCCACAAGAACCACTCGGCTGATTCTTCTTCAATATGCGCTTCACCAACATGCAGTGTTTCCTTGATTGAATTAGCTCTCACACCAATGTTTGCGCCTAGAGCCTTTGTATTGAGGGCTATCTGAAAACGGCTTTGGCTAGGAAGTTGTCTGTGAATGTGGAGTTGGTGGCATGTGAAACCCGCATGTGGAGCATTGGTTTGTGTGAGATGTTCTACCAGGTTCGTTCCTAGATAATGCACTCAAAGGGCATTAAGCCTAGAGTGTGAAAGCTGAGTTTCCTTGAGAGCTGCTTGGAAGCCTGATGGTGTGTGAAGTTAGTGAGCCAAATGGAGTTGTTCTCCCACAAGAACCACTCGGCTGATGCTTCTTCAATATGCGCTTCACCAACATGCAGTGTTTCCTTGATTGAATTAGATCTCACACCAATATTTGCGCCTAGAGCCTTTGTATTGAGGGCTATCTGAAAACGGCTTTACCTAGGGAGTTGTCTGTGAATGTGGAGTTGGTGGCATGTGAAACCCGCATGTGGAGCATTGGTTTGTGTGGGAAGCTCACCAAGCTTCATTTCAGTCCTAGGCACTCAAAGGGCATTAAGCCTACACTGTGAAAGCTGAGTTTCCTTGAGAGCTGCTAGGAAGCCTGATGGTGTGTGAAGTTAGTGAGCCAAATGGAGTTGTTCTCCCACAAGAACCACTCGGCTGATTCTTCTTCAATATGTGCTTCACCAACATGCAGTGTTTCCTTGATTGAATTAGCTCTCACACCAATATTTGCACCTAGAGCCTTTGTATTGAGGGCTATCTGAAAACGGCTTTGGCTAGGAAGTTGTCTGTGAATGTGGAGTTGGTGGCATGTGAAACCCGCATGTGGAGCATTGGTTTGTGTGGGAAGCTCACCAAGGTTTATTTCAGTCCTAGGCACTCAAAGGGAATTAAGCCTAGAGTGTGAAAGCTGAGTTTCCTTGAGAGCTGCTTGGAAGCCTGATGGTGTGTGAAGTTAGTGAGCCAAATGGAGTTGTTCTTCCACAAGAACCACTCGGCTGATTCTTCTTCAATATGTGCTTCACCAACATGCAATGTTTCCTTGATTGAATTAGCCCTCACACCAATATTTGCGCTTAGAGCCATTGTATTGAGGGCTATCTGAAAACGGCTTTAGCTAGGAAGTTGTCTGTGAATGTGGAGTTGGTGGCATGTGAAACCCGCATGTGGAGCATTGGTTTGTGTGGGAAACTCACCAAGCTTCATTTCAGTCCTAGGCACTCAAAGGGCATTAAGCTTAGAGTGTGAAAGCTGAATTTCCTTGAGAGCTGCTTGGAAGCCTGATGGTGTGTGAAGTTAGTGAGCCAAATGGAGTTGTTCTCCCACAAGAACCACTCGGCTGATTCTTCTTCAATATGCGCTTCACCAACATGCAGTGTTTCCTTGATTGAATTAGCTCTCACACCAATGTTTGCGCCTAGAGCCTTTGTATTGAGGGCTATCTGAAAACGGCTTTGGCTAGGAAGTTGTCTGTGAATGTGGAGTTGGTGGCATGTGAAACCCGCATGTGGAGCATTGGTTTGTGTGAGATGTTCTACCAGGTTCGTTCCTAGATAATGCACTCAAAGGGCATTAAGCCTAGAGTGTGAAAGCTGAGTTTCCTTGAGAGCTGCTTGGAAGCCTGATGGTGTGTGAAGTTAGTGAGCCAAATGGAGTTGTTCTCCCACAAGAACCACTCGGCTGATTCTTCTTCAATATGCGCTTCACCAACATGCAGTGTTTCCTTGATTGAATTTGTTCTCACACAAATATTTGCGCCTAGAGCCCTTCTATTGAGGGCTATCTGAAAACGGCTTTGGCTAGGAAGTTGTCTGTGAATGTGGAGTTGGTGGCATGTGAAACCCGCATGTGGAGCATTGGTTTGTGTGGGAAGCTCACCAAGCTTCCTTTCAGTCCTAGGCACTCAAAGGGCATTAAGCCTAGAGTGTGAAAGCTGAGTTTCCTTGAGAGCTGCTTGGAAGCCTGATGGTGTGTGAAGTTAGTGAGCCAAATGGAGTTGTTCTCCCACAAGAACCACTCGGCTGATTCTTCTTCAATATGCATTTGACCAACATGCAGTGTTTCCTTGATTGAATTAGCTCTCACACCAATATTTGCGCTTAGAGCCCTTCTATTGAGGGCTATCTGAAAACGGCTTTGGCTAGGAAGTTGCCTGTGAATGTGGAGTTGGTGGCATGTGAAACCCGCATGTGGAGCATTGGTTTGTGTGGGAAGCTCACCAAGCTTCATTTCAGTCCTAGGCACTCAAAGGGCATTAAGCCTACACTGTGAAAGCTGAGTTTTCTTGAGAGCTGCTTGGAAGTCTGATGGTGTGTGAAGTTAGTGAGCCAAATGGAGTTGTTCTCCCACAAGAACCACTCGGCTGATTCTTCTTCAATATGCGCTTCACCAACATGCAGTGTTTCCTTGACTGAATTAGTTCTCACACCAATATTTGGGCCTAGAGCCTTTGTATTGAGGGCTATCTGAAAACGGCTTTGGCGCTGAAGTTGTCTGTGAATGTGGAGTTGGTGGCATGTGAAACCCGCATGTGGATCATTTGTTTGTGTGGGATGTTCTACCAGGTTCATTCCTAGATAATGCACTCAAAGGGCATTAAGCCTAGAGTGTGAAAGCTGAGTTTCCTTGAGAGCTGCTTGGAAGCCTGATGGTGTGTGAAGTTAGTGAGCCAAATGGAGTTTTTCTCCCACAAGAACCACTCGGCTGATTCTTCTTCAATATGCGCTTCACCAACATGCAGTGTTTCCTTGACTGAATTAGCTCTCACACCAATAGTTGCGCCTAGAGCCTTTGTATTGAGGGCTATCTGAAAACGGCTTTGGCTAGGGAGTTGTCTGTGAATGTGGAGTTGGTGGCATGTGAAACCCACATGTGGAGCATTGGTTTGTGTGGGAAGCTCACCAAGCTTCATTTCAGTCCTAGGCACTCAAAGGGCATTAAACCTAGAGTGTGAAAGCTGAGTTTCCTTGAGAGCTGCTTGGAAGCCTGATGGTGTGTGAAGTTAGTGAGCCAAATGGAGTTGTTCTCCCACAAGAACCACTCGGCTGATTCATCTTCAATATGCGCTTCACCAACATGCAGTGTTTCCTTGATTGAATTAGCTCTCACACCAATAGTTGCGCCTAGAGCCTTTGTATTGAGGGCTATCTGAAAACGGCTTTGGCTAGGAAGTTGTCTGTGAATGTGGAGTTGGTGGCATGTGAAACCCGCATGTGGAGCACTGGTTTGTGTGGGAAGCTCACCAAGGTTTATTTCAGTCCTAGGCACTCAAAGGGCATTAAGCCTAGAGTGTGAAAGCTGAGTTTCCTTGAGAGCTGCTTGGAAGCCTGATGGTGTGTGAAGTTAGTGAGCCAAATGGAGTTGTTCTCCCACAAGAACCACTCGGCTGATTCACCTTCAATATGCGCTTCACCAACATGCAGTGTTTCCTTGATTGAATTAGCTCTCACACCAATATTTGCGCTTGTAACCCTTCTATTGAGGGCTATCTGAAAACGGCTTTGGCTAGGAAGTTGTCTGTGAATGTGGAGTTGGTGGCATGTGAAACCCGCATGTGGAAGCAACCAAAATGCCCATCAACAGAGGATTGGATAAGAAAGCTATGGTTCATCTACTCCATGGAATACTATTCAGCTATTAAAAAAAACAAAATGTAGTTCTTTGTGGCCAAATGGGCCAAACTGGAAACCATAATGCTAATGGAAATGAGCCAATCCCAAAAGGTTAAATACCACATGTTTGCCTTAATTTAAGATGATATGATGTTATGTATAACATGCTATGTTTTGAATGTTATATGTTGTGTATAAACTAAGATTGAAGTATAGGTGAGGTGGTCACAGAAGGTGACTGGGAACTCGCATTTACTTTTAACATGTTGGTTACTCATTACTATGTCAATTAATTCCATAATGATGTAAATTTTTGCTGATGGTATGTTGGAGCTTTCAATTGACTGGGATGATGCTTTGCTGGCTCTGTCTTCAGACCAGAGAGGGTATACCTAAGAAGCTGTTGGACTTGATTGGACAATAAGATGCTGGACTCTATGTTTGGTATACGCTTGCAATGGGGGAATCTCAACTGAACTTGAGCTGTGGTTATGCAACAAGGTGGAGGAATCCACCATGGTGGGAGGGTTTGGGGAGGGGTGGGGAGAACCCAAGTATCTATGTAATTGTGTCACATAATACAATGTAATTACTGAAGTTAAATAATAAATATATATATAAAAAAAAAGAAACCCGCATGTGGAGCATTGGTTTGTGTGGGAAGCTCATCAAGCTTCATTTCAGTCCTAGGCACTCAAAGGGCATTAAACCTAGAGTGTGAAAGCTGAGATTCCTTGAGAGCTGCTTGGAAGTCAGATGGTGTGTGAAGTTAGTGAGCCAAATGGAGTTGTTCTCCCACAAGAACCACTCGGCTGATTCTTCTTCAATATGCGCTTCACCAACATGCAGTGTTTCCTTGATTGAATTTGCTCTCACACCAATATTTGCGCCTAGAGCCCTTCTATTGAGGGCTATCTGAAAACGGCTTTGGCTAGGAAGTTGTCTGTGAATGTGGAGTTGGTGGCATGTGAAACCCGCATGTGGAGCATTGGTTTGTGTGGGAAGCTCACCAAGCTTCATTTCAGTCCTAGGCACTCAAAGGGCATTAAGCCTAGAGTGTGAAAACTGAGTTTCCTTGAGAGCTGGTTGGAAGTCTGATGGTGTGTGAAGTTAGTGAGCCAAATGGAGTTGTTCTCCCACAAGAACCACTCGGCTGATTCTTCTTCAATATGCACTTCACCAACATGCAGTGTTTCCTTGATTGAATTACCTTCACACCAATATTTGCGCCTAGAGACTTTGTCTTGAGGGCTATCTGAAAACGGCTTTGGCTAGGAAGTTGTCTGTGAATGTGGAGTTGGTGGCATGTGAAACCCGCATGTGGAGCATTGGTTTGTGTGGGAAGCTCACCAAGCTTCCTTCAGTCCTAGGCACTCAAAGGGCATTAAGCCTAGAGTGTGAAAGCTGAGTTTCCTTGAGAGCTGCTTGCAAGCCTGATGGTGTGTGAAGTTAGTGAGCCAAATGGAGTTGTTCTCCCACAAGAACCACTCGGCTGATTCTTCTTCAATATGTGCTTCACCAACATGCAGTGTTTCCTTGATTGAATTAGCTCTCACACCAATATTTGCGCCTAGAGCCTTTGTATTGAGGGCTATCTGAAAACGGCTTTGGCGCTGAAGTTGTCTGTGAATGTGGAGTTGTTGGCATGTGAAACCCGCATGTGGAGCATTGGTTTGTGTGGGATGTTCTACCAGGTTCATTCCTAGATAATGCTCTCAAAGGGCAATAAGTCTAGAGTGTGAAAGCTCAGATTCCTTGAGAGCTGCTTTTATTCCTGATGGTGTGTGAAGTTAGTGAGCAAAATGGAGTTGTTCTCCCACAAGAACCACTCGGCTGATTCTTCTTCAATATGCGCTTCACCAACATGCAGTGTTTCCTTGACTGAATTAGCTCTCACACCAATATTTGCGCCTAGAGCCTTTGTATTGAGGGTTATCTGAAATGGCTTTGGCTAGGAAGTTGTCTGTGAATGTGGAGTTGGTGGCATGTGAAACCCGCATGTGGAGCATTGGTTTGTGTGGGAAGCTCACCAATCTTCATTTCAGTCCTAGGCACTCAAAGAGCATTAAGCCTAGAGTGTGAAAACTGAGTTTCCTTGAGAGCTGCTTTTATTCCTGATGGTGTGTGAAGTTAGTGAGCCAAATGGATTTGTTCTCCCACAAGAACCACTCGGCTGATTCTTCTTCAATATGCGCTTCACCAACATGCATTGTTTCCTTGATTGAATTAGCTCTCACACCAATATTTGCATCTAGATCCTTTGTATTGAGGGTTACCTGAAAACGGCTTTGGCGCTGAAGTTGTCTGTGAATGTGGAGTTGGTGGCATGTGAAACCCGCATGTGGAGCATTGGTTTGTGTGGGAATCTCACCAAGGTTCATTTCAGTCCTAGGCACTCAAAGGGCATTAAGCCTAGAGTGTGAAAGCTGAGTTTCCTTGAGAGCTGCTTGGAAGCCTGATGGTGTGTGAAGTTAGTGAGCCAAATGGAGTTTTTCTCCCACAAGAACCACTCGGTTGATTCTTCTTCAATATGCACTTGACCAACATGCAGTGTTTCCTTGATTGAATTAGCTCTTACACCAATATTTGCGCTTATAACCCTTCTATTGAGGGCTATCTGAAAACGGCTTTGGCTAGGAAGTTGTCTGTGAATGTGGAGTTGGTGGCATGTGAAACCCGCATGTGGAGCATTGGTTTGTGTGGGAAGCTCACCAAGCTTCATTTCAGTCCTAGGCACTCAAAGGGCGTTAAGCCTGGAGTGTGAAAGCTGAGTTTCCTTGAGAGCTGCTTGGAAGCCTGATGGTGTGTGAAGTTAGTGATACAAATGGAGTTTTTCTCCCACAAGAACCACTCGGCTGATTCTTCTTCAATATGCGCTTCACCAACATGCAGTGTTTCCTTGATTGAATTAGCTCACACCAATATTTGCATCTAGATCCTATGTATTGAGGTTATCTGAAAACGGCTTTGGCGCTGAAGTTGTCTGTGAATGTGGAGTTGGTGGCATGTGAAACCCGCATGTGGAGCATTGGTTTGTGTGGGAAGCTCACCAAGCTTCCTTTCAGTCCTAGGCTCTCAAAGGGCATTAAGCCTAGAGTGTGAAAGCTGAGTTTCCTTGAGAGCTGCTTGGAAGCCTGATGGTGTGTGAAGTTAGTGAGCCAAATGGAGTTGTTCTCCCACAAGAACCACTCGGCTGATTCTTCTTCAATATGCGCTTCACCAACATGCAGTGTTTCCTTGACTGAATTAGCTCTCACACCAATGTTTGCGCCTAGAGCCTTTGTATTGAGGGTTATCTGAAATGGCTTTGGCTAGGAAGTTGTCTGTGAATGTGGAGTTGGTGGCATGTGAAACCCGCATGTGGAGCATTGGTTTGTGTTGGAAGCTCACCAAGCTTCATTTCAGTCCTAGGCACTCAAAGGGCATTAAGCCTAGAGTGTGAAAACTGAGTTTCCTTGAGAGCTGCTTTTATTCCTGATGGTGTGTGAAGTTAGTGAGCCAAATGGAGTTGTTCTCCCACAAGAACCACTCGGCTGATTCTTCTTCAATATGCGCTTCACCAACATGCAGTGTTTCCTTGATTGAATTAGCTCTCACACCAATATTTGCATCTAGATCCTATGTATTGAGGGTTATGTGAAAACAGCTTTGGCGCTGAAGTTGTCTGTGAATGTGGAGTTGGTGGCATGTGAAACCCGCATGTGGAGCATTGGTTTGTGTGGGAAGCTCACCAAGCTTCCTTTCAGTCCTAGGCTCTCAAAGGGCATTAAGCCTAGAGTGTGAAAGCTGAGTTTTCTTGAGAGCTGCTAGGAAGCCTGATGGTGTGTGAAGTTAGTGAGCCAAATGGAGTTGTTCTCCCACAAGAACCACTCGGCTGATTCTTCTTCAATATGCGCTTCACCAACATGCAGTGTTTCCTTGATTGAATTAGCTCTCACACCAATATTTGGGCTTAGAGCCTATCTATTGAGGGCTATCTGAAAACGGCTTTGGCTAGGAAGTTGTCTGTGAATGTGGAGTTGGTGGCATGTGAAACCTGCATGTGGAGCATTGGTTTGTTGGGATGTTCTACCAGGTTCATTCCTAGATAATGCAGTCAAAGGGCATTAAGCCTAGAGTGTGAAAACTGAGTCTCCTTGAGATCTGCTTGGAAGCCTGGTGGTGTGTGAAGTTAGTGAGCCAAATGGAGTTGTTCTCCCACAAGAACCACTCGGCTGATTCTTCTTCAATATGCGCTTCACCAACATGCAGTGTTTCCTTGATTGAATTAGCTCTCACACCAATATTTGCGCCTAGAGCCTTTGTATTGAGGGCTATCTGAAAACGG
Source organism: Ochotona princeps (assembly GCF_030435755.1). Lineage (NCBI taxonomy): Eukaryota > Metazoa > Chordata > Mammalia > Lagomorpha > Ochotonidae > Ochotona > Ochotona princeps. The sequence continues at coordinate 22,956 of NW_026701459.1, read as the reverse complement.
CTTTGGCTAGGAAGTTGTCTGTGAATGTGGAGTTGGTGGCATGTGAAACCCGCATGTGGAGCATTGGTTTGTGTGGGAAGCTCACCAAGCTTCATTTCAGTCCTAGGCACTCAAAGGGCATTAAACCTAGAGTGTGAAAGCTGAATTTCCTTGAGAGCTGCTTGGAAGCCTGGTGGTGTGTGAAGTTAGTGAGCCAAATGGAGTTGTTCTCCCACAAGAACCACTCGGCTGATTCTTCTTCAATATGCGCTTCACCAACATGCAGTGTTTCCTTGATTGAATTAGCTCTCACACCAATATTTGCGCCTAGAGCCTTTGTATTGAGGGCTATCTGAAAACGGCTTTGGCTAGGAAGTTGTCTGTGAATGTGGAGTTGGTGGCATGTGAAACCCGCATGTGGAGCATTGGTTTGTGTGGGAAGCTCACCAAGCTTCATTTCAGTCCTAGGCACTCAAAGGGCATTAAGCCTAGAGTGTGAAAGTTGAGTTTCCTTGAGAGCTGCTTGCAAGCCTGATGGTGTGTGAAGTTAGTGATACAAATGGAGTTGTTCTCCCACAAGAACCACTCGGCTGATTCTTCTTCAATATGTGCTTCACCAACATGCAGTGTTTCCTTGATTGAATTAGCTCTCACACCAATATTTGCGCCTAGAGCCTTTGTATTGAGTGCTATCTGAAAACGGCTTTCTCGCTGAAGTTGTCTGTGAATGTGGAGTTGGTGGCATGTGAAACCCGCATGTGGAGCATTGGTTTGTGTGGCAAGCTCACCAAGCTTCATTTCAGTCTAGGCACTCAAAGGGCATTAAGCCGAGAGTGTGAAAGCCGAGTTTCCTTGAGAGCTGCTTGGAAGCCTGATGGTGTGTGAAGTTAGTGAGCCAAATGGAGTTGTTCTCCCACAAGAACCACTCGGCTGATTCTTCTTCAATATGCGCTTCAACAACATGCAGTGTTTAATTGATTGAATTACTTCTCACACCAATATTTGCGCCTAGAGCCTTTGTATTGAGGGCTATCTGAAAACGGCTTTGGCTAGGAAGTTGTCTGTGAATGTGGAGTTGGTGGCACGTGAAACCCGCATGTGGAGCATTGGTTTGTGTGGGAAGCTCACCAAGCTTCATTTCAGTCCTAGGCACTCAAAGGGCATTAAGCCTAGAGTGTGAAAGCTGACTTTCCTTGAGAGCTGCTTGGAAGCCTGATGGTGTGTGAAGTTAGTGAGCCAAATGGAGTTGTTCTCCCACAAGAACCACTCGGCTGATTCTTCTTCAGTATGCGCTTCACCAACATGCAGTGTTTCCTTGATTGAATTAGCTCTCACACCAATAGTTGCGCTTAGAGCCTTTGTATTGAGGGCTATCTGAAAACGGCTTAGGCTAGGAAGTTGTCTGTGAATGTGGAGTTGGTGGCATGTGAAACCCGCATGTGGAGCATTGGTTTGTGTGGGAAGCTCACCAAGCTTCATTTCAGTCCTAGGCACTCAAAGGGCATTAAGCCTAGAGTGTGAAAACTGAGTTTCTTTGAGAGCTGCTTGGAAGCCTGATGGTGTGTGAAGTTAGTGAGCCAAATGGAGTTGTTCTCCCACAAGAACCACTCGGCTGATTCTTCTTCAATATGCGCTTCACCAACATGCAGTGTTTCCTTGATTGAATTAGCTCACACAGATATTTGCGCCTAGACCCATTGTATTGAGGGCTATCTGAAAACGGCTTTAGCTAGGAAGTTGTCTGTGAATGTGGAGTTGGTGGCATGTGAAACCCGCATGTGGAGCATTGGTTTGTGTGGGAAGCTCACCAAGGTTCATTTCAGTCCTAGGCACTCAAAGGGCATTAAACCTAGAGTGTGAAAGCTGAGTTTCCTTGAGAGCTGCTTGGAAGCCTGATGGTGTGTGAAGTTAGTGAGCCAAATGGAGTTGTTCTCCCACAAGAACCACTCGGCTGATTCTTCTTCAATATGCGCTTCACCAACATGCAGTGTTTCCTTGATTGAATTAGCTCTCACACAAATATTTGCGCCTAGAGCCTTTGTATTGAGGGCTATCTGAAAACGGCTTTAGCTAGGAAGTTGTCTGTGAATGTGGAGTTGGTGGCATGTGAAACCAGCATGTGGAGCATTGGTTTGTGTGGGAAGCTCACCAAGCTTCATTTCAGTCCTAGGCACTCAAAGGGCATTAAGCCTAGAGTGTGAAAGCTGAGTTTCCTTGAGAGCTGCTTGCAAGCCTGATGGTGTGTGAAGTTAGTGAGCCAAATGGAGTTGTTCTCCCACAAGAACCACTCGGCTGATTCTTCTTCAATATGCGCTTCACCAACATGCAGTGTTTCCTTGATTGAATTAGCTCACACAGATATTTGCGCCTAGACCCATTGTATTGAGGGCTATCTGAAAACGGCTTTGGCTAGGAAGTTGTCTGTGAATGTGGAGTTGGTGGCATGTGAAACCCGCATGTGGAGCATTGGTTTGTGTGGGAAGCTCACCAAGCTTCCTTTCACTCCTAGGCTCTCAAAGGGCATTAAGCCTAGAGTGTGAAAGCTGAGTTTCCTTGAGAGCTGCTTGGAAGCCTGATGGTGTGTGAAGTTAGTGAGCCAAATGGAGTTGTTCTCCCACAAGAACCACTCGGCTGATTCTTCTTCAATATGCGCTTCACCAACATGCAGTGTTTCCTTGACTGAATTAGCTCTCACACCAATATTTGCGCCTAGAGCCTTTGTATTGAGGGTTATCTGAAATGGCTTTGGCTAGGAAGTTGTCTGTGAATGTGGAGTTGGTGGCATGTGAAACCCGCATGTGGAGCATTGGTTTGTGTGGGAAGCTCACCAAGCTTCATTTCAGTCCTAGGCACTCAAAGGGCATTAAACCTAGAGTGTGAAAGCTGAATTTCCTTGAGAGCTGCTTGGAAGCCTGGTGGTGTGTGAAGTTAGTGAGCCAAATGGAGTTGTTCTCCCACAAGAACCACTCGGCTGATTCTTCTTCAATATGCGCTTCACCAACATGCAGTGTTTCCTTGATTGAATTAGCTCTCACACCAATATTTGCGCCTAGAGCCTTTGTATTGAGGGCTATCTGAAAACGGCTTTGGCTAGGAAGTTGTCTGTGAATGTGGAGTTGGTGGCATGTGAAACCCGCATGTGGAGCATTGGTTTGTGTGGGAAGCTCACCAAGCTTCATTTCAGTCCTAGGCACTCAAAGGGCATTAAGCCTAGAGTGTGAAAGCTGAGTTTCCTTGAGAGCTGCTTGGAAGCCTGATGGTGTGTGAAGTTAGTGAGCCAAATGGAGTTGTTCTCCCACAAGAACCACTCGGCTGATTCTTCTTCAATATGCGCTTCACCAACATGCAGTGTTTCCTTGATTGAATTAGCTCTCACACCAATATTTGCGCCTAGAGCCTTTGTGTTGAGGGCTATCTGAAAACGGCTTTGGCGCTGAAGTTGTCTGTGAATGTGGAGTTGGTGGCATGTGAAACCCGCATGTGGATCATTTGTTTCTGTGGGATGGTCTACCAGGTTCATTCCTAGATATTGCACTCAAAGGGCATTAAGCCTAGAGTGTGAAAGCTGAGTTTCCTTGAGAGCTGCTTGGAAGCCTGATGTTGTGTGAAATTAGTGAGCCAAATGGAGTTGTTCACCCACAAGAACCATTCGGCTGATTCTTCTTCAATATATGCTTCACCAACATGCAGTGTTTCCTTGATTGAATTAGCTCTCACACCAATATTTGCGCTTAGAGCCCTTCTATTGAGGGCTATCTGAAAACGGCTTTAGCGCTGAAGTTGTCTGTGAATGTGGAGTTGGTGGCATGTGAAACCCGCATGTGGAGCATTGGTTTGTGTGGGAAGCTCACCAAGCTTCATTTCAGTCCTAGGCACTCAAAGGGCATTAAGCCGACAGTGTGAAAGCTGAGTTTCCTTGAGAGCTGCTTGCAAGCCTGATGGTGTGTGAAGTTAGTGAGCCAAATGGAGTTGTTCTCCAACAAGAACCACTCGGCTGATTCTTCTTCAATATGTGCTTCACCAACATGCAGTGTTTCCTTGATTGAATTAGCTCTCACACCAATATTTGCGCCTAGAGATTTTGTATTGAGGGTATCTGAAAACGGCTTTGGCGCTGAAGTTGTCTGTGAATGTGGAGTTGGTGGCATGTGAAACCCGCTTGTGGAGCATTGGTTTGTGTGCGATGCGCTAGCAGGTTCATTCCTAGATAATGCACTCAAAGGGCATTAAGCCTAGAGTGTGAAAGCTGAGTTTCCTTGAGAGCTGCTTGGAAGCCTGATGGTGTGTGAAGTTAGTGAGCCAAATGGAGTTGTTCTCCCACAAGAACCACTCGGCTGATGCTTCTTCAATATGCGCTTCACCAACATGCAGTGTTTCGTTGATTGAATTAGCTCTCACACCAATATTTGGGCCTAGAGCCTTTGTATTGAGGGCTATCTGAAAACGGCTTTAGCTAGGAAGTTGTCTGTGAATGTGGAGTTGGTGGCATGTGAAACCCGCATGTGGAGCATTGGTTTGTGTGGGAAGCTCACCAAGCTTAGTTTCTGTCCTTGGCACTCAAAGGGCATTAAGCTTAGAGTGTGAAAGCTGAATTTCCATGAGAGCTGCTTGGAAGCCTGATGGTGTGTGAAGTTAGTGAGCCAAATGGAGTTGTTCTCCCACAAGAACCCCTCGGCTGATTCTTCTTCAATATGCGCTTCACCAACATGCAGTGTTTCCTTGACTGAAATAAGCCTCACACCAATATTTGCGCCTAGAGCCTTTGTATTGAGGGCTATCTGAATACGGCTTTGGCGCTGAAGTTGTCTGTGAATGAGGAGTTGCTGGCATGTGAAACCCGCATGTGGAGCATTGGTTTTTGTGGGAAACTCACCAAGCTTCATTTCAGTCCTAGGCACTCAAAGGGTATTAAGCTTAGAGTGTGAAAGCTGAATTTCCTTGAGAGCTGCTTGGAAGCCTGATGGTGTGTGAAGTTAGTGAGCCAAATGGAGTTGTTCTCCCACAAGAACCACTCGGCTGATTCATCTTCAATATGCGCTTCACCAACATGCAGTGTTTCCTTGATTGAATTAGCTCTCACACCAATATTTGCGCCTAGAGCCCTTCTATTGAGGGCTATCTGAAAACGGCTTTAGCTAGGAAGTTGTCTGTGAATGTGGAGTTGGTGGCATGTGAAACCCGCATGTGGAGCATTGGTTTGTGTGGGAAGCTCACCAAGCTTCATTTCAGTCCTAGGCACTCAAAGGGCATTAAACCTAGAGTGTGAAAGCTGAGTTTACTTGAGAGCTGCTTGGAAGCCTGATGGTGTGTGATGTTAGTGAGCCAAATGGAGTTGTTCTCCCACAAGAACCACTCGGCTGATTCTTCTTCAATATGCGCTTCACCAACATGCATTGTTTCCTTGATTGAATTAGCTCTCACACCAATATTTGCGCCTAGAGCCTTTGTATTGAGGGCTATCTGAAAACGGCTTTGGCGCTGAAGTTGTCTGTGAATGTGGAGTTGTTGGCATGTGAAACCCGCATGTGGAGCATTGGTTTGTGTGGGAAGCTCACCAAGCTTCATTTCAGTCCTAGGCACTCAAAGGGCATTAAACCTAGAGTGTGAAAGCTGAGTTTCCTTGAGAGCTGCTTGGAAGCCTGATGGTGTGTGAAGTTAGTGAGCTAAATGGAGTTGTTCTCCCACAAGAACCACTCGGCTGATTCATCTTCAATATGCGCTTCACCAACATGCAGTGTTTCCTTGATTGAATTTGCCCTCACACCAATATTTGCGCTTAGAGCTCTATTATGAGGGCTATCTGAAAACAGCTTTGGCGCTGAAGTTGTCTGTGAATGTGGAGTTGGTGGCATGTGAAACCCGCATGTGGAGCATTGGTTTGTGTCTGAAGCTCATCAAGGTTCATTTCAGTCCTAGGCACTCAAAGGACATTAAACCTAGAGTGTGAAAGCTAAGTTTCCTTGAGAGCTGCTTGGAAGCCTGATGGTGTGTGAAGTTAGTGAGCCAAATGGAGTTGTTCTCCCACAAGAACCACTCGGCTGATTCTTCTTCAATATGCGCTTCACCAACATGCAGTGTTTCCTTGATTGAATTAGCTCTCACACCAATGTTTGCGCCTAGAGCATTTGTATTGACGGCTATCTGAAAACGGCTTTGGCGCTGAAGTTGTCTGTGAATGTGGAGTTGGTGGCATGTGAAACCCGCATGTGGAGCATTGGTTTGTGTGGGAAGCTCACCAAGCTTCATTTCAGTCCTAGGCACTCAAAGGGCATTAAGCCTAGAGTGTGAAAGCTGAGTTTCCTTGAGAGCTGCTTGGAAGCCTGATGGTGTGTGATGTTAGTGAGCCAAATGGAGTTGTTCTCCCACAAGAACCACTCGGCTGATTCTTCTTCAATATGCGCTTCACCAACATGCAATGTTTCCTTGATTGAATTAGCTCTCACACCAATATTTGCGCCTAGAGCCTTTGTATTGAGGGCTATCTGAAATCTGCTTTGGCGCTGAAGTTGTCTGTGAATGTGGAGTTGGTGGCATGTGAAACCCGCATGTGGAGCATTGGTTTGTGTGGGAAGCTCACCAAGGTTCATTTCAGTCCTAGGCACTCAAAGGGCATTAAACCTACAGTGTGAAAGCTGAGTTTCCTTGAGAGCTGCTTGGAAGCCTGATGGTGTGTGAAGTTAGTGAGCCAAATGGAGTTGTTCTCCCACAAGAACCACTCGGCTGATTCTTCTTCAATATGCGCTTCACCAACATGCAGTGTTTCCTTGATTGAAATAGCTCTCACACCAATATTTGCAAATAGAGCCTTTGTATTGGGGGCTATCTGAAAACGGCTTTGGCGCTGAAGTTGTCTGTGAATGTGGAGTTGGTGGCATGTGAAACCCGCATGTGGAGCATTGGTTTGTGTGGGAAGCTCACCAAGCTTCATTTCAGTCCTAGGCACTCAAAGGGCATTAAGCCTAGAGTGTGAAAGCTGAGTTTCCTTGAGAGCTGCTTGCAAGCCTGATGGTGTGTGAAGTTAGTGAGCCAAATGGAGTTGTTCTCCCACAAGAACCACTTGGCTGATTCTTCTTCAATATGCGCTTCACCAACATGCAGTGTTTCCTTGATTGAATTAGCTCTCACACCAATATTTGGGCATACAGCCTTTGTATTGAGGGCTATCTGAAAACGGCTTTAGCTAGGAAGTTGTCTGTGAATGTGGAGTTGGTGGCATGTGAACCCGCATGTGGATCATTGGTTTGTGTGGGATGCTCTACCAGGTTCGTTCCTAGATATTGCATTCAAAGGGCATTAAGCCTAGAGTGTGAAAGCTGAGTTTCCTTGAGAGCTGCTTGGAAGCCTGATGGTGTGTGAAGTTAGTGAGCCAAATGGAGTTGTTCTCCCACAAGAACTATTCAGCTGATTCTTCTTCAATATGCGCTTCACCAACATGCAGTGTTTCCTTGATTGAATTAGCTCTCACACCAATATTTGCGCCTAGAGCCTTTGTGTTGAGGGCTATCTGAAAACGGCTTTGGCTAGGAAGTTGTCTGAGAATGTGGAGTTGGTGGCATGTGAAACCCGCATGTGGATCATTTGTTTCTGTGGGATGGTCTACCAGGTTCATTCCTAGATATTGCACTCAAAGGGCATTAAGCCTAGAGTGTGAAAGCTGAGTTTCCTTGAGAGCTGCTTGGAAGCCTGATGTTGTGTGAAATTAGTGAGCCAAATGGAGTTGTTCACCCACAAGAACCATTCGGCTGATTCTTCTTCAATATATGCTTCACCAACATGCAGTGTTTCCTTGATTGAATTAGCTCTCACACCAATATTTGCGCTTAGAGCCCTTCTATTGAGGGCTATCTGAAAACGGCTTTAGCGCTGAAGTTGTCTGTGAATGTGGAGTTGGTGGCATGTGAAACCCGCATGTGGAGCATTGGTTTGTGTGGGAAGCTCACCAAGCTTCATTTCAGTCCTAGGCACTCAAAGGGCATTAAGCCGACAGTGTGAAAGCTGAGTTTCCTTGAGAGCTGCTTGCAAGCCTGATGGTGTGTGAAGTTAGTGAGCCAAATGGAGTTGTTCTCCAACAAGAACCACTCGGCTGATTCTTCTTCAATATGTGCTTCACCAACATGCAGTGTTTCCTTGATTGAATTAGCTCTCACACCAATATTTGCGCCTAGAGCCTTTGTATTGAGGGTATCTGAAAACGGCTTTGGCGCTGAAGTTGTCTGTGAATGTGGAGTTGGTGGCATGTGAAACCCGCATGTGGAGCATTGGTTTGTGTGCGATGCGCTACCAGGTTCATTCCTAGATAATGCACTCAAAGGGCATTAAGCCTAGAGTGTGAAAGCTGAGTTTCCTTGAGAGCTGCTTGGAAGCCTGATGGTGTGTGAAGTTAGTGAGCCAAATGGAGTTGTTCTCCCACAAGAACCACTTGGCTGATTCTTCTTCAATATGCGCTTCACCAACATGCATTGTTTCCTTGATTGAATTAGCTCTCACACCAATAGTTGCGCCTTGAACCTTTTTATTGAGGGCTATCTGAAAACGGCTTTGGCTAGGAAGTTGTCTGTGAATGTGGAGTTGGTGGCATGTGAAACCCGCATGTGGATCATTTGTTTCTGTGGGATGGTCTACCAGGTTCATTCCTAGATATTGCACTCAAAGGGCATTAAGCCTAGAGTGTGAAAGCTGAGTTTCCTTGAGAGCTGCTTGGAAGCCTGATGTTGTGTGAAATTAGTGAGCCAAATGGAGTTGTTCACCCACAAGAACCATTCGGCTGATTCTTCTTCAATATATGCTTCACCAACATGCAGTGTTTCCTTGATTGAATTAGCTCTCACACCAATATTTGCGCTTAGAGCCCTTCTATTGAGGGCTATCTGAAAACGGCTTTAGCGCTGAAGTTGTCTGTGAATGTGGAGTTGGTGGCATGTGAAACCCGCATGTGGAGCATTGGTTTGTGTGGAAAGCTCACCAAGCTTCATTTCAGTCCTAGGCACTCAAAGGGCATTAAGCCGACAGTGTGAAAGCTGAGTTTCCTTGAGAGCTGCTTGCAAGCCTGATGGTGTGTGAAGTTAGTGAGCCAAATGGAGTTGTTCTCCAACAAGAACCACTCGGCTGATTCTTCTTCAATATGTGCTTCACCAACATGCAGTGTTTCCTTGATTGAATTAGCTCTCACACCAATATTTGCGCCTAGAGCCTTTGTATTGAGGGTATCTGAAAACGGCTTTGGCGCTGAAGTTGTCTGTGAATGTGGAGTTGGTGGCATGTGAAACCCGCATGTGGAGCATTGGTTTGTGTGCGATGCGCTACCAGGTTCATTCCTAGATAATGCACTCAAAGGGCATTAAGCCTAGAGTGTGAAAGCTGAGTTTCCTTGAGAGCTGCTTGGAAGCCTGATGGTGTGTGAAGTTAGTGAGCCAAATGGAGTTGTTCTCCCACAAGAACCACTTGGCTGATTCTTCTTCAATATGCGCTTCACCAACATGCATTGTTTCCTTGATTGAATTAGCTCTCACACCAATAGTTGCGCCTTGAACCTTTTTATTGAGGGCTATCTGAAAACGGCTTTGGCTAGGAAGTTGTCTGTGAATGTGGAGTTGGTGGCATGTGAAACCCGCATGTGGAGCATTGGTTTCTGTGGGATGTTCGACCAGGTTCATTCCTAGATAATGCACTCAAAGGGCATTAAGCCTAGAGTGTGAAAGCTGAGTTTCCTTGAGAGCGGCATGGAAGCCTGATGGTGTGTGAAGTTAGTGAGCCAAATGGAGTTGTTCTCCCACAAGAACCACTCGGCTGATTCTTCTTCAATATGCGCTTCACCAACATGCAGTGTTTCCTTGATTGAATTAGCTCTCACACCAATATTTGCGCCTAGAGCCCTTCTATTGAGGGCTATCTGAAAACGGCTTTAGCTAGGAAGTTGTCTGTGAATGTGGAGTTGGTGGCATGTGAAACCCGCATGTGGAGCATTGGTTTGTGTGGGAAGCTCACCAAGCTTCATTTCAGTCCTAGGCACTCAAAGGGCATTAAACCTAGAGTGTGAAAGCTGAGTTTACTTGAGAGCTGCTTGGAAGCCTGATGGTGTGTGATGTTAGTGAGCCAAATGGAGTTGTTCTCCCACAAGAACCACTCGGCTGATTCTTCTTCAATATGCGCTTCACCAACATGCATTGTTTCCTTGATTGAATTAGCTCTCACACCAATATTTGCGCCTAGAGCCTTTGTATTGAGGGCTATCTGAAAACGGCTTTGGCGCTGAAGTTGTCTGTGAATGTGGAGTTGGTGGCATGTGAAACCCGCATGTGGAGCATTGGTTTGTGTGGGAAGCTCACCAAGCTTCATTTCAGTCCTAGGCACTCAAAGGGCATTAAACCTAGAGTGTGAAAGCTGAGTTTCCTTGAGAGCTGCTTGGAAGCCTGATGGTGTGTGAAGTTAGTGAGCTAAATGGAGTTGTTCTCCCACAAGAACCACTCGGCTGATTCTTCTTCAATATGCGCTTCACCAACATTCATTGTTGCCTTGATTGAATTTGCCCTCACACCAATATTTGCGCTTACAGCTCTACTATGAGGGCTATCTGAAAACAGCTTTGGCGCTGAACTTGTCTGTGAATGTGGAGTTGGTTGCATGTGAAACCCGCATGTGGAGCATTGGTTTGTGTCTGAAGCTCATCAAGCTTCATTTCAGTCCTAGGCACTCAAAGGACATTAAACCTACAGTGTGAAAGCTGAGTTTCCTTGAGAGCTGCTTGGAAGCCTGATGGTGTGTGAAGTTAGTGAGCCAAATGGAGTTGTTCTCCCACAAGAACCACTCGGCTGATTCTTCTTCAATATGCGCTTCACCAACATGCAGTGTTTCCTTGATTGAATTAGCTCTCACACCAATGTTTGCGCCTAGAGCATTTGTATTGAGGGCTATCTGAAAACGGCTTTGGCGCTGAAGTTGTCTGTGAATGTGGAGTTGGTGGCATGTGAAACCCGCATGTGGAGCATTGGTTTGTGTGGGAAGCTCACCAAGCTTCATTTCAGTCCTAGGCACTCAAAGGGCATTAAGCCTAGAGTGTGAAAGCTGAGTTTCCTTGAGAGCTGCTTGGAAGCCTGATGGTGTGTGATGTTAGTGAGCCAAATGGAGTTGTTCTCCCACAAGAACCACTCGGCTGATTCTTCTTCAATATGCGCTTCACCAACATGCAATGTTTCCTTGATTGAATTAGCTCTCACACCAATGTTTGGGCCTAGAGCCTTTGTATTGAGGGCTATCTGAAATCTGCTTTGGCGCTGAAGTTGTCTGTGAATGTGGAGTTGGTGGCATGTGAAACCCGCATGTGGAGCATTGGTTTGTGTGGGAAGCTCACCAAGGTTCATTTCAGTCCTAGGCACTCAAAGGGCATTAAACCTACAGTGTGAAAGCTGAGTTTCCTTGAGAGCTGCTTGGAAGCCTGATGGTGTGTGGAGTTAGTGAGCCAAATGGAGTTGTTCTCCCACAAGAACCACTCGGCTGATTCTTCTTCAATATGCGCTTCACCAACATGCAGTGTTTCCTTGATTGAAATAGCTCTCACACCAATATTTGCAAATAGAGCCTTTGTATTGGGGGCTATCTGAAAACGGCTTTGGCTAGGAAGTTGTCTGTGAATGTGGAGTTGGTGGCATGTGAAACCCGCATGTGGAGCATTGGTTTGTGTGGGAAGCTCACCAAGCTTCATTTCAGTCCTAGGCACTCAAAGGGCATTAAGCCTAGAGTGTGAAAGCTGAGTTTCCTTGAGAGCTGCTTGCAAGCCTGATGGTGTGTGAAGTTAGTGAGCCAAATGGAGTTGTTCTCCCACAAGAACCACTTGGCTGATTCTTCTTCAATATGCGCTTCACCAACATGCAGTGTTTCCTTGATTGAATTAGCTCTCACACCAATATTTGGGCATACAGCCTTTGTATTGAGGGTTATCTGAAAACGGCTTTAGCTAGGAAGTTGTCTGTGAATGTGGAGTTGGTGGCATGTGAAACCCGCATGTGGATCATTTGTTTCTGTGGGATGGTCTACCAGGTTCATTCCTAGATATTGCACTCAAAGGGCATTAAGCCTAGAGTGTGAAAGCTGAGTTTCCTTGAGAGCTGCTTGGAAGCCTGATGTTGTGTGAAATTAGTGAGCCAAATGGAGTTGTTCACCCACAAGAACCATTCGGCTGATTCTTCTTCAATATATGCTTCACCAACATGCAGTGTTTCCTTGATTGAATTAGCTCTCACACCAATATTTGCGCTTAGAGCCCTTCTATTGAGGGCTATCTGAAAACGGTTTTAGCGCTGAAGTTGTCTGTGAATGTGGAGTTGGTGGCATGTGAAACCCGCATGTGGAGCATTGGTTTGTGTGGGAAGCTCACCAAGCTTCATTTCAGTCCTAGGCACTCAAAGGGCATTAAGCCGACAGTGTGAAAGCTGAGTTTCCTTGAGAGCTGCTTGCAAGCCTGATGGTGTGTGAAGTTAGTGAGCCAAATGGAGTTGTTCTCCAACAAGAACCACTCGGCTGATTCTTCTTCAATATGTGCTTCACCAACATGCAGTGTTTCCTTGATTGAATTAGCTCTCACACCAATATTTGCACCTAGAGCCTTTGTATTGAGGGTATCTGAAAACGGCTTTGGCGCTGAAGTTGTCTGTGAATGTGGAGTTGGTGGCATGTGAAACCCGCATGTGGAGCATTGGTTTGTGTGCGATGCGCTACCAGGTTCATTCCTAGATAATGCACTCAAAGGGCATTAAGCCTAGAGTGTGAAAGCTGAGTTTCCTTGAGAGCTGCTTGGAAGCCTGATGGTGTGTGTGAAGTTAGTGAGCCAAATGGAGTTGTTCTCCCACAAGAACCACTCGGCTGATTCTTCTTCAATATGCGCTTCACCAACATGCAGTGTTTCGTTGATTGAATTAGCTCTCACACCAATATTTGCGCCTAGAGCCTTTGTATTGAGGGCTATCTGAAATCTGCTTTGGCGCTGAAGTTGTCTGTGAATGAGGAGTTGGTGGCATGTGAAACCCGCATGTGGAGCATTGGTTTGTGTGGGAAGCTCACCAAGCTTCATTTCTGTCCTTGGCACTCAAAGGGCATTAAGCTTAGAGTGTGAAAGCTGAATTTCCTTGAGAGCTGCTTGGAAGCCTGATGGTGTGTGAAGTTAGTGAGCCAAATGGAGTTGTTCTCCCACAAGAACCACTCGGCTGATTCTTCTTCAATATGCGCTTCACCAACATGCAGTGTTTCCTTGACTGAAATAAGCCTCACTACAATATTTGCGCCTAGAGCCTTTGCATTGAGGGCTATCTGAATACGGCTTTGGCTAGGAAGTTGTCTGTGAATGAGGAGTTGCTGGCATGTGAAACCCGCATGTGGAGCATTGGTTTTTGTGGGAAACTCACCAAGCTTCATTTCAGTCCTAGGCACTCAAAGGGTATTAAGCTTAGAGTGTGAAAGCTGAATTTCCTTGAGAGCTGCTTGGAAGCCTGATGGTGTGTGAAGTTAGTGAGCCAAATGGAGTTGTTCTCCCACAAGAACCACTCGGCTGATTCATCTTCAATATGCGCTTCACCAACATGCAGTGTTTCCTTGATTGAATTAGCTCTCACACCAATATTTGGGCCTAGAGCCCTTCTATTGAGGGCTATCTGAAAACGGCTTTAGCTAGGAAGTTGTCTGTGAATGTGGAGTTGGTGGCATGTGAAACCCGCATGTGGAGCATTGGTTTGTGTGGGAAGCTCACCAAGCTTCATTTCAGTCCTAGGCACTCAAAGGGCATTAAACCTAGAGTGTGAAAGCTGAGTTTACTTGAGAGCTGCTTGGAAGCCTGATGGTGTGTGATGTTAGTGAGCCAAATGGAGTTGTTCTCCCACAAGAACCACTCGGCTGATTCTTCTTCAATATGCGCTTCACCAACATGCATTGTTTCCTTGATTGAATTAGCTCTCACACCAATATTTGCGCCTAGAGCCTTTGTATTGAGGGCTATCTGAAAACGGCTTTGGCGCTGAAGTTGTCTGTGAATGTGGAGTTGGTGGCATGTGAAACCCGCATGTGGAGCATTGGTTTGTGTGGGAAGCTCACCAAGCTTCATTTCAGTCCTAGGCACTCAAAGGGCATTAAACCTAGAGTGTGAAAGCTGAGTTTCCTTGAGAGCTGCTTGGAAGCCTGATGGTGTGTGAAGTTAGTGAGCTAAATGGAGTTGTTCTCCCACAAGAACCACTCGGCTGATTCTTCTTCAATATGCGCTTCACCAACATGCAGTGTTTCCTTGATTGAATTTGCCCTCACACCAATATTTGCGCTAAGAGCTCTACTATGAGGGCTATCTGAAAACAGCTTTGGCGCTGAAGTTGTCTGTGAATGTGGAGTTGGTTGCATGTGAAACCCGCATGTGGAGCATTGGTTTGTGTGGGAAGCTCACCAAGCTTCATTTCAGTCCTAGGCACTCAAAGGGCATTAAGCCTAGAGTGTGAAAGCTGAGTTTCCTTGAGAGCTGCTTCTAAGCCTGATGGTGTGTGATGTTAGTGAGCCAAATGGAGTTGTTCTCCCACAAGAACCACTCGGCTGATTCTTCTTCAATATGCGCTTCACCAACATGCAATGTTTCCTTGATTGAATTAGCTCTCACACCAATATTTGCACCTAGAGCCTTTGTATTGAGGGCTATCTGAAATCTGCTTTGGCGCTGAAGTTGTCTGTGAATGTGGAGTTGGTGGCATGTGAAACCCGCATGTGGAGCATTGGTTTGTGTGGGAAGCTCACCAAGGTTCATTTCAGTCCTAGGCACTCAAAGGGCATTAAACCTACAGTGTGAAAGCTGAGTTTCCTTGAGAGCTGCTTGGAAGCCTGATGGTGTGTGAAGTTAGTGAGCCAAATGGAGTTGTTCTCCCACAAGAACCACTCGGCTGATTCTTCTTCAATATGCGCTTCACCAACATGCAGTGTTTCCTTGATTGAAATAGCTCTCACACCAATATTTGCAAATAGAGCCGTTGTATTGAGGGTATCTGAAAACGGCTTTGGCGCTGAAGTTGTCTGTGAATGTGGAGTTGGTGGCATGTGAAACCCGCTTGTGGAGCATTGGTTTGTGTGCGATGCTCTACCAGGTTCTTTCCTAGATAATGCACTCAAAGGGCATTAAGCCTAGAGTGTGAAAGCTGAGTTTCCTTGAGAGCTGCTTGGAAGCCTGATGGTGTGTGAAGTTAGTGAGCCAAATGGAGTTGTTCTCCCACAAGAACCACTCGGCTGATTCTTCTTCAATATGCGCTTCACCAACATGCAGTGTTTCCTTGATTGAATTAGCTCTCACACCAATATTTGCGCCTAGAGCCTTTGTATTGGGGGCTATCTGAAAACGGCATTGGCTAGGAAGTTGTCTGTGAATGTGGAGTTGGTGGCATGTGAAACCCGCATGTGGAGCATTGGTTTGTGTGGGAATCTCACCAAGCTTCATTTCAGTCCTAGGCACTCAAAGGGCATTAAACCTAGAGTGTGAAAGCTGAGTTTCCTTGAGAGCTGCTTGGAAGCCTGATGGTGTGTGAAGTTAGTGAGCCAAATGGAGTTGTTCTCCCACAAGATTCACTTGGCTGATTCTTCTTCAATATGCGCTTCACCAACATGCAGTGTTTCCTTGATTGAATTAGCTCTCACACCAATATTTGCGCCTAGAGCCTTTGTATTGAGGGCTATCTGAAAACGGCTTTGGCGCTGAAGTTGTCTGTGAATGTGGAGTTGGTGGCATGTGAAACCCGCATGTGGAGCATTGGTTTGTGTGGGATGCTCTACCAGGATCGTTCCTAGATAATGCACTCAAAGGGCATTAAGCCTAGAGTGTGAAAGCTGAGTTTCCTTGAGACCTGCTTGGAAGCCTGATGGTGTGTGAAGTTAGTGAGCTAAATGGAGTTGTTCTCCCACAAGAACCACTCGGCTGATTCTTCTTCAATGTGCGCTTCACCAACATGCAGTGTTTCCTTAATTGAATTTGCCCTCACACCAATATTTGCGCTTAGAGCTCTTCTATGAGGGCTATCTGAAAACAGCTTTGGCGCTGAAGTTGTCTGTGAATGTGGAGTTGGTTGCATGTGAAACCCGCATGTGGAGCATTGGTTTGTGTCTGAAGCTCATCAAGGTTCATTTCAGTCCTAGGCACTCAAAGGACATTAAACCTACAGTGTGAAAGCTGAGTTTCCTTGAGAGCTGCTTGGAAGCCTGATGGTGTGTGAAGTTAGTGAGCCAAATGGAGTTGTTCTCCCACAAGAACCACTCGGCTGATTCTTCTTCAATATGCGCTTCACCAACATGCAGTGTTTCCTTGATTGAATTAGCTCTCACACCAATGTTTGCGCCTAGAGCCTTTGTATTGAGGGCTATCTGAAAACGGCTTTGGCGCTGAAGTTGTCTGTGAATGTGGAGTTGGTGGCATGTGAAACCCGCATGTGGAGCATTGGTTTGTGTGGGAAGCTCACCAAGCTTCATTTCAGTCCTAGGCACTCAAAGGGCATTAAGCCTAGAGTGTGAAAGCTGAGTTTCCTTGAGAGCTGCTTGGAAGCCTGATGGTGTGTGATGTTAGTGAGCCAAATGGAGTTGTTCTCCAACAAGAACCACTCGGCTGATTCTTCTTCAATATGCGCTTCACCAACATACAATGTTTCCTTGATTGAATTAGCTCTCACACCAATATTTGCGCCTAGAGCCTTTGTATTGAGGGCTATCTGAAAACGGCTTTGGCGCTGAAGTTGTCTGTGAATGTGGAGTTGGTGGCATGTGAAACCCGCATGTGGAGCATTGGTTTGTGTGGGAAGCTCACCAAGGTTCATTTCACTCCTAGGCACTCAAAGGGCATTAAACCTACAGTGTGAAAGCTGAGTTTCCTTGAGAGCTGCTTGCAAGCCTGATGGTGTGTGAAGTTAGTGAGCCAAATGGAGTTGTTCTCAAACAAGAACCACTCGGCTGATTCTTCTTCAATATGCGCTTCACCAACATGCAGTGTTTCCTTGATTGAAATAGCTCTCACACCAATATTTGCAAATAGAGCCGTTGTATTGAGGGTATCTGAAAACGGCTTTGGCGCTGAAGTTGTCTGTGAATGTGGAGTTGGTGGCATGTGAAACCCGCTTGTGGAGCATTGGTTTGTGTGCGATGCGCTACCAGGTTCATTCCTAGATAATGCACTCAAAGGGCATTAAGCCTAGAGTGTGAAAGCTGAGTTTCCTTGAGAGCTGCTTGGAAGCCTGATGGTGTGTGAAGTTAGTGAGCCAAATGGAGTTGTTCTCCCACAAGAACCACTCGGCTGATTCTTCTTCAATATGCGCTTCACCAACATGCAGTGTTTCGTTGATTGAATTAGCTCTCACACCAATATTTGCGCCTAGAGCCTTTGTATTGAGGGCTATCTGAAAACGGCTTTAGCTAGGAAGTTGTCTGTGAATGTGGAGTTGGTGGCATGTGAAACCCGCATGTGGAGCATTGGTTTGTGTGGGAAGCTCACCAAGGTTCATTTCAGTCCTAGGCACTCAAAGGGCATCAAGCCTAGAGTGTGAAAGCTGAGTTTCCTTGAGAGCTGCTTGGAAGCCTGATGGTGTGTGAAGTTAGTGAGCCAAATGGAGTTGTTCTCCCACAAGAACCACTCGGCTGATTCTTCTTCAATATGTGCTTCACCAACATGCAGTGTTTCCTTGATTGAATTAGCTCTCACACCAATATTTGTGCTTAGAGCCTTTATATTGAGGGCTATCTGAAAACGGCTTTGGCGCTGAAGTTGTCTGTGAATGAGGTGTTGGTTGCATGTGAAACCCGCATGTGGAGCATTGGTTTGTGTGGGAAACTCACCAAGCTTCATTTCAGTCCTAGGCACTCAAAGGGCTTTAATCCTAGAGTATGAAAGCTGAGTTTCCTTGAGAGCTGCTTTTATTCCTGATGGTGTGTGAAGTTAGTGAGCCAAATGGAGTTGTTCTCCCACAAGAACCACTCGGCTGATTCTTCTTCAATATGCGCTTCACCAGCATGCAATGTTTCCTTGATTGAATTAGCTCTCACACCAATATTTGCGCCTAGAGCCTTTGTATTGAGGGCTATCTGAAATCTGCTTTGGCGCTGAAGTTGTCTGTGAATGAGGAGTTGGTGGCATGTGAAACCCGCATGTGGAGCATTGGTTTGTGTGGGAAGCTCACCAAGCTTCATTTCAGTCCTAGGCACTCAAAGGGCA
Organism: Ochotona princeps; assembly: GCF_030435755.1. Lineage (NCBI taxonomy): Eukaryota > Metazoa > Chordata > Mammalia > Lagomorpha > Ochotonidae > Ochotona > Ochotona princeps. Next base: position 4,778 of record NW_026701459.1, on the reverse strand, counting down.
TTAAGCCTAGAGTGTGAAAGCTGAGTTTCCTTGAGAGCTGCTTGCAAGCCTGATGGTGTGTGAAGTTAGTGAGCCAAATGGAGTTGTTCTCCCACAAGAACCACTCGGCTGTTTCTTCTTCAATATGCGCTTCACCAACATGCAGTGTTTCCTTGATTGAATTAGCTCTCACACCAATATTTGGGCATACAGCCTTTGTATTGAGGGTTATCTGAAAACGGCTTTAGCTAGGAAGTTGTCTGTGAATGTGGAGTTGGTGGCATGTGAAACCCGCATGTGGATCATTTGTTTCTGTGGGATGGTCTACCAGGTTCATTCCTAGATATTGCACTCAAAGGGCATTAAGCCTAGAGTGTGAAAGCTGAGTTTCCTTGAGAGCTGCTTGGAAGCCTGATGTTGTGTGAAATTAGTGAGCCAAATGGAGTTGTTCACCCACAAGAACCATTCGGCTGATTCTTCTTCAATATATGCTTCACCAACATGCAGTGTTTCCTTGATTGAATTAGCTCTCACACCAATATTTGCGCTTAGAGCCCTTCTATTGAGGGCTATCTGAAAACGGTTTTAGCGCTGAAGTTGTCTGTGAATGTGGAGTTGGTGGCATGTGAAACCCGCATGTGGAGCATTGGTTTGTGTGGGAAGCTCACCAAGCTTCATTTCAGTCCTAGGCACTCAAAGGGCATTAAGCCGACAGTGTGAAAGCTGAGTTTCCTTGAGAGCTGCTTGCAAGCCTGATGGTGTGTGAAGTTAGTGAGCCAAATGGAGTTGTTCTCCAACAAGAACCACTCGGCTGATTCTTCTTCAATATGTGCTTCACCAACATGCAGTGTTTCCTTGATTGAATTAGCTCTCACACCAATATTTGCGCCTAGAGCCTTTGTATTGAGGGTATCTGAAAACGGCTTTGGCGCTGAAGTTGTCTGTGAATGTGGAGTTGGTGGCATGTGAAACCCGCATGTGGAGCATTGGTTTGTGTGCGATGCGCTACCAGGTTCATTCCTAGATAATGCACTCAAAGGGCATTAAGCCTAGAGTGTGAAAGCTGAGTTTCCTTGAGAGCTGCTTGGAAGCCTGATGGTGTGTGAAGTTAGTGAGCCAAATGGAGTTGTTCTCCCACAAGAACCACTCGGCTGATTCTTCTTCAATATGCGCTTCACCAACATGCAGTGTTTCGTTGATTGAATTAGCTCTCACACCAATATTTGCGCCTAGAGCCTTTGTATTGAGGGCTATCTGAAATCTGCTTTGGCGCTGAAGTTGTCTGTGAATGAGGAGTTGGTGGCATGTGAAACCCGCATGTGGAGCATTGGTTTGTGTGGGAAGCTCACCAAGCTTCATTTCTGTCCTTGGCACTCAAAGGGCATTAAGCTTAGAGTGTGAAAGCTGAATTTCCTTGAGAGCTGCTTGGAAGCCTGATGGTGTGTGAAGTTAGTGAGCCAAATGGAGTTGTTCTCCCACAAGAACCACTCGGCTGATTCTTCTTCAATATGCGCTTCACCAACATGCAGTGTTTCCTTGACTGAAATAAGCCTCACTACAATATTTGCGCCTAGAGCCTTTGCATTGAGGGCTATCTGAATACGGCTTTGGCTAGGAAGTTGTCTGTGAATGAGGAGTTGCTGGCATGTGAAACCCGCATGTGGAGCATTGGTTTTTGTGGGAAACTCACCAAGCTTCATTTCAGTCCTAGGCACTCAAAGGGTATTAAGCTTAGAGTGTGAAAGCTGAATTTCCTTGAGAGCTGCTTGGAAGCCTGATGGTGTGTGAAGTTAGTGAGCCAAATGGAGTTGTTCTCCCACAAGAACCACTCGGCTGATTCATCTTCAATATGCGCTTCACCAACATGCAGTGTTTCCTTGATTGAATTAGCTCTCACACCAATATTTGGGCCTAGAGCCCTTCTATTGAGGGCTATCTGAAAACGGCTTTAGCTAGGAAGTTGTCTGTGAATGTGGAGTTGGTGGCATGTGAAACCCGCATGTGGAGCATTGGTTTGTGTGGGAAGCTCACCAAGCTTCATTTCAGTCCTAGGCACTCAAAGGGCATTAAACCTAGAGTGTGAAAGCTGAGTTTACTTGAGAGCTGCTTGGAAGCCTGATGGTGTGTGATGTTAGTGAGCCAAATGGAGTTGTTCTCCCACAAGAACCACTCGGCTGATTCTTCTTCAATATGCGCTTCACCAACATGCATTGTTTCCTTGATTGAATTAGCTCTCACACCAATATTTGCGCCTAGAGCCTTTGTATTGAGGGCTATCTGAAAACGGCTTTGGCGCTGAAGTTGTCTGTGAATGTGGAGTTGGTGGCATGTGAAACCCGCATGTGGAGCATTGGTTTGTGTGGGAAGCTCACCAAGCTTCATTTCAGTCCTAGGCACTCAAAGGGCATTAAACCTAGAGTGTGAAAGCTGAGTTTCCTTGAGAGCTGCTTGGAAGCCTGATGGTGTGTGAAGTTAGTGAGCTAAATGGAGTTGTTCTCCCACAAGAACCACTCGGCTGATTCTTCTTCAATATGCGCTTCACCAACATGCAGTGTTTCCTTGATTGAATTTGCCCTCACAACAATATTTGCGCTTAGAGCTCTACTATGAGGGCTATCTGAAAACAGCTTTGGCGCTGAAGTTGTCTGTGAATGTGGAGTTGGTTGCATGTGAAACCCGCATGTGGAGCATTGGTTTGTGTGGGAAGCTCACCAAGCTTCATTTCAGTCCTAGGCACTCAAAGGGCATTAAGCCTAGAGTGTGAAAGCTGAGTTTCCTTGAGAGCTGCTTCTAAGCCTGATGGTGTGTGATGTTAGTGAGCCAAATGGAGTTGTTCTCCCACAAGAACCACTCGGGCTGATTCTTCTTCAATATGCGCTTCACCAACATGCAATGTTTCCTTGATTGAATTAGCTCTCACACCAATATTTGCGCCTAGAGCCTTTGTATTGAGGGCTATCTGAAATCTGCTTTGGCGCTGAAGTTGTCTGTGAATGTGGAGTTGGTGGCATGTGAAACCCGCATGTGGAGCATTGGTTTGTGTGGGAAGCTCACCAAGGTTCATTTCAGTCCTAGGCACTCAAAGGGCATTAAACCTACAGTGTGAAAGCTGAGTTTCCTTGAGAGCTGCTTGGAAGCCTGATGGTGTGTGAAGTTAGTGAGCCAAATGGAGTTGTTCTCCCACAAGAACCACTCGGCTGATTCTTCTTCAATATGCGCTTCACCAACATGCAGTGTTTCCTTGATTGAAATAGCTCTCACACCAATATTTGCAAATAGAGCCGTTGTATTGAGGGTATCTGAAAACGGCTTTGGCGCTGAAGTTGTCTGTGAATGTGGAGTTGGTGGCATGTGAAACCCGCTTGTGGAGCATTGGTTTGTGTGCGATGCTCTACCAGGTTCTTTCCTAGATAATGCACTCAAAGGGCATTAAGCCTAGAGTGTGAAAGCTGAGTTTCCTTGAGAGCTGCTTGGAAGCCTGATGGTGTGTGAAGTTAGTGAGCCAAATGGAGTTGTTCTCCCACAAGAACCACTCGGCTGATTCTTCTTCAATATGCGCTTCACCAACATGCAGTGTTTCCTTGATTGAATTAGCTCTCACACCAATATTTGCGCCTAGAGCCTTTGTATTGGGGGCTATCTGAAAACGGCATTGGCTAGGAAGTTGTCTGTGAATGTGGAGTTGGTGGCATGTGAAACCCGCATGTGGAGCATTGGTTTGTGTGGGAATCTCACCAAGCTTCATTTCAGTCCTAGGCACTCAAAGGGCATTAAACCTAGAGTGTGAAAGCTGAGTTTCCTTGAGAGCTGCTTGGAAGCCTGATGGTGTGTGAAGTTAGTGAGCCAAATGGAGTTGTTCTCCCACAAGATTCACTTGGCTGATTCTTCTTCAATATGCGCTTCACCAACATGCAGTGTTTCCTTGATTGAATTAGCTCTCACACCAATATTTGCGCCTAGAGCCTTTGTATTGAGGGCTATCTGAAAACGGCTTTGGCGCTGAAGTTGTCTGTGAATGTGGAGTTGGTGGCATGTGAAACCCGCATGTGGAGCATTGGTTTGTGTGGGATGCTCTACCAGGATCGTTCCTAGATAATGCACTCAAAGGGCATTAAGCCTAGAGTGTGAAAGCTGAGTTTCCTTGAGACCTGCTTGGAAGCCTGATGGTGTGTGAAGTTAGTGAGCTAAATGGAGTTGTTCTCCCACAAGAACCACTCGGCTGATTCTTCTTCAATGTGCGCTTCACCAACATGCAGTGTTTCCTTGATTGAATTTGCCCTCACACCAATATTTGCGCTTAGAGCTCTTCTATGAGGGCTATCTGAAAACAGCTTTGGCGCTGAAGTTGTCTGTGAATGTGGAGTTGGTTGCATGTGAAACCCGCATGTGGAGCATTGGTTTGTGTCTGAAGCTCATCAAGGTTCATTTCAGTCCTAGGCACTCAAAGGACATTAAACCTACAGTGTGAAAGCTGAGTTTCCTTGAGAGCTGCTTGGAAGCCTGATGGTGTGTGAAGTTAGTGAGCCAAATGGAGTTGTTCTCCCACAAGAACCACTCGGCTGATTCTTCTTCAATATGCGCTTCACCAACATGCAGTGTTTCCTTGATTGAATTAGCTCTCACACCAATGTTTGCGCCTAGAGCCTTTGTATTGAGGGCTATCTGAAAACGGCTTTGGCGCTGAAGTTGTCTGTGAATGTGGAGTTGGTGGCATGTGAAACCCGCATGTGGAGCATTGGTTTGTGTGGGGAGCTCACCAAGCTTCATTTCAGTCCTAGGCACTCAAAGGGCATTAAGCC
>NW_026701458.1:0-42506 GCF_030435755.1 Ochotona princeps | reverse complement strand
GCAACTTCAGCGCCACAGCCGTTTTCAGATAGCCCTCAATGCAAAGGCTCTAGACGCAAATATTGGTGTGAGAGCTAATTCAATCAAGGAAACACTGCATGTTGGTGAAAGGGCATATTGAAGAAGGATCAGCCGAGTGGTTCTTGTGGGAGAACAACTCCATTTGGCTCACTAACTTCACACACCATCAGGCTTCCAAGCAGCTCTCAAGGAAACTCAGTTTTCACACTCTATGCTTAGTGCCCTTTGAGTAGCCTAGGACTGAAATGAAGCTTGGTGAGCATCCCACACAAACGAATGCTCCACATGCGGGTTTCACATGCCACCAACTCCACATTCACAGGCAACTTCAGCGCCACAGCCGTTTTCAGATAGCCCCCAATGCAAAGGCTCTAGACGCAAATATTGGTGTGAGAGCTAATTCAATCAAGGAAACACTGCATGTTGGTGAAGGGCATATTGAAGAAGGATCAGCCGAGTGGTTCTTGTGGGAGAACAACTCCATTTGGCTCACTAACTTCACACACCATCAGGCTTCCAAGCAGCTCTCAAGGAAACTCAGTTTTCACACTCTATGCTTAGTGCCCTTTGAGTGCATTATCTAGGAATGAACCTGGTAGAGCATCCCACACAAACGAATGCTCCACATGCGGGTTTCACATGCCACCAACTCCACATTCACAGGCAACTTCAGCGCCACAGCCGTTTTCAGATAGCCCTCAATGCAAAGGCTCTAGACGCAAATATTGGTGTGAGAGCTAATTCAATCAAGGAAACACTGCATGTTGGTGAAGGGCATATTGAAGAAGGATCAGGCAGAGTGGTTCTTGTGGGAGAACAACTCCATTTGGCTCACTAACTTCACACACCATCAGGCTTCCAAGCAGCTCTCAAGGAAACTCAGTTTTCACACTCTATGCTTAGTGCCCTTTGTGTGCCTAGGACTGAAATGAAGCTTGGTCAGCATCCCACACAAACGAATGCTCCACATGCGGGTTTCACATGCCACCAACTCCACATTCACAGGCAACTTCAGCACCACAGCCGTTTTCAGATAGCCCTCAATGCAAAGGCTCTAGACGCAAATATTGGTGTGAGAGCTAATTCAATCAAGGAAACACTGCATGTTGGTGAAGGGCATATTGAAGAAGGATCAGCCGAGTGGTTCTTGTGGGAGAACAACTCCATTTGGCTCACTAACTTCACACACCATCAGGCTTCCAAGCAGCTCTCAAGGAAACTCAGTTTTCACACTCTATGCTTAGTGCCCTTTGTATGGCTAGGACTGAAATGAACCTGGTAGAGCATCCCACACAAACGAATGCTCCACATGCGGGTTTCACATGCCACCAACTCCACATTCACAGGCAACTTCAGCGCCACAGCCGTTTTCAGATAGCCCTGAAAGCAAAGGCTCTAGACGCAAATATTGGTGTGAGAGCTAATTCAATCAAGGAAACACTGCATGTTGGTGAAGGGCATATTGAAGAAGGATCAGCCGAGTGGTTCTTGTGGGAGAACAACTCCATTTGGCTCACTAACTTCACACACCATCAGGCTTCCAAGCAGCTCTCAAGGAAACTCAGTTTTCACACTCTATGCTTAGTGCCCTTTGTATGGCTAGGACTGAAATGAACCTGGTAGAGCATCCCACACAAACGAATGCTCCACATACGGGTTTCACATGCCACCAACTCCACATTCACAGGCAACTTCAGCGCCACAGCCGTTTTCAGATAGCCCTCAATGCAAAGGCTCTAGACGCAAATATTGGTGTGAGAGCTAATTCAATCAAGGAAACACTGCATGTTGGTGAAGGGCATATTGAAGAAGGATCAGCCAAGTGGTTCTTGTGGGAGAACAACTCCATTTGGCTCACTAACTTCACACACCATCAGGCTTCCAAGCAGCTCTCAAGGAAACTCAGTTTTCACACTCTATGCTTAGTGCCCTTTGAGTGCATTATCTAGGAATGAACCTGGTAGAGCATCCCACACAAACGAATGCTCCACATGCGGGTTTCACATGCCACCAACTCCACATTCACAGGCAACTTCAGCGCCACAGCCGTTTTCAGATAGCCCTCAATGCAAAGGTTCTAGACGCAAATATTGGTGTGAGAGCTAATTCAATCAAGGAAACACTGCATGTTGGTGAAGGGCATATTGAAGAAGGATCAGCCGAGTGGTTCTTGTGGGAGAACAACTCCATTTGGCTCACTAACTTCACACACCATCAGGCTTCCAAGCAGCTCTCAAGGAAACTCAGTTTTCACACTCTATGCTTAGTGCCCTTTGTGTGCCTAGGACTGAAATGAAGCTTGGTCAGCATCCCACACAAACGAATGCTCCACATGCGGGTTTCACATGCCACCAACTCCACATTCACAGGCAACTTCAGCGCCACAGCCGTTTTCAGATAGCCCCCAAAGCAAAGGCTCTAGACGCAAATATTGGTGTGAGAGCTAATTCAATCAAGGAAACACTGCATGTTGGTGAAGGGCATATTGAAGAAGGATCAGCCGAGTGGTTCTTGTGGGAGAACAACTCCATTTGGGTCACTAACTTCACACACCATCAGGCTTCCAAGCAGCTCTCAAGGAAACTCAGTTTTCACACTCTATGCTTAGTGCCCTTTGAGTGCATTATCTAGGAATGAACCTGGTAGAGCATCCCACACAAACGAATGCTCCACATGCGGGTTTCACATGCCACCAACTCCACATTCACAGGCAACTTCAGCGCCACAGCCGTTTTCAGATAGCCCTCAATGCAAAGGCTCTAGACGCAAATATTGGTGTGAGAGCTAATTCAATCAAGGAAACACTGCATGTTGGTGAAGGGCATATTGAAGAAGGATCAGCTGAGTGGTTCTTGTGGGAGAACAACTCCATTTGGCTCACTAACTTCACACACCATCAGGCTTCCAAGCAGCTCTCAAGGAAACTCAGTTTTCACACTCTATGCTTAGTGCCCTTTGAGTGCATTATCTAGGAATGAACCTGGTAGAGCATCCCACACAAACGAATGCTCCACATGCGGGTTTCACATGCCACCAACTCCACATTCACAGGCAACTTCAGCGCCACAGCCGTTTTCAGATAGCCCTCAAAGCAAAGGCTCTAGACGCAAATATTGGTGTGAGAGCTAATTCAATCAAGGAAACACTGCATGTTGGTGAAGGGCATATTGAAGAAGGATCAGCCGAGTGGTTCTTGTGGGAGAACAACTCCATTTGGCTCACTAACTTCACACACCATCAGGCTTCCAAGCAGCTCTCAAGGAAACTCAGTTTTCACACTCTATGCTTAGTGCCCTTTGAGTGCATTATCTAGGAATGAACCTGGTAGAGCATCCCACACAAACGAATGCTCCACATGCGGGTTTCACATGCCACCAACTCCACATTCACAGGCAACTTCAGCGCCACAGCCGTTTTCAGATAGCCCTCAATGCAAAGGCTCTAGACGCAAATATTGGTGTGAGAGCTAATTCAATCAAGGAAACACTGCATGTTGGTGAAGGGCATATTGAAGAAGGGTCAGCCGAGTGGTTCTTGTGGGAGAACAACTCCATTTGGCTCACTAACTTCACACACCATCAGGCTTCCAAGCAGCTCTCAAGGAAACTCAGTTTTCACACTCTATGCTTAGTGTCCTTTGTATGCCTAGGACTGAAATGAAGCTTGGTCAGCATCCCACACAAACGAATGCTCCACATGCGGGTTTCACATGCCACCAACTCCACATTCACAGGCAACTTCAGCGCCACAGCCGTTTTCAGATAGCCCTCAATGCAAAGGCTCTAGACGCAAATATTGGTGTGAGAGCTAATTCAATCAAGGAAACACTGCATGTTGGTGAAGGGCATATTGAAGAAGGATCAGCCGAGTGGTTCTTGTGGGAGAACAACTCCATTTGGCTCACTAACTTCACACACCATCAGGCTTCCAAGCAGCTCTCAAGGAAACTCAGTTTTCACACTCTATGCTTAGTGCCCTTTGTATGGCTAGGACTGAAATGAACCTGGTAGAGCATCCCACACAAACGAATGCTCCACATGCGGGTTTCACATGCCACCAACTCCACATTCACAGGCAACTTCAGCGCCACAGCCGTTTTCAGATAGCCCTCAATGCAAAGGCTCTAGACGCAAATATTGGTGTGAGAGCTAATTCAATCAAGGAAACACTGCATGTTGGTGAAGGGCATATTGAAGAAGGATCAGCCGAGTGGTTCTTGTGGGAGAACAACTCCATTTGGCTCACTAACTTCACACACCATCAGGCTTCCAAGCAGCTCTCAAGGAAACTCAGTTTTCACACTCTATGCTTAGTGCCCTTTGAGTGCATTATCTAGGAATGAACCTGGTAGAGCATCCCACACAAACGAATGCTCCACATGCGGGTTTCACATGCCACCAACTCCACATTCACAGGCAACTTCAGCGCCACAGCCGTTTTCAGATAGCCCTCAATGCAAAGGCTCTAGACGCAAATATTGGTGTGAGAGCTAATTCAATCAAGGAAACACTGCATGTCGGTGAAGGGCATATTGAAGAAGGATCAGCCGAGTGGTTCTTGTGGGAGAACAACTCCATTTGGCTCACTAACTTCACACACCATCAGGCTTCCAAGCAGCTCTCAAGGAAACTCAGTTTTCACACTCTATGTTTAGTGCCCTTTGAGTGCATTATCTAGAAATGAACCTGGTAGAGCATCCCACACAAACGAATGCTCCACATGCGGGTTTCACATGCCACCAACTCCACATTCACAGGCAACTTCAGCGCCACAGCCGTTTTCAGATAGCCCTCAATGCAAAGGCTCTAGACGCAAATATTGGTGTGAGAGCTAATTCAATCAAGGAAACACTGCATGTTGGTGAAGGGCATATTGAAGAAGGATCAGCCGAGTGGTTCTTGTATAAGAACAACTCCATTTGGCTCACTAACTTCACACACCATCACGCTTCCAAGCAGCTCTCAAGGAAACTCAGTTTTCACACTCTATGCTTAGTGCCCTTTGAGTGCATTATCTAGGAATGAACCTGGTAGAGCATCCCACACAAACGAATGCTCCACATGCGGGTTTCACATGCCACCAACTCCACATTCACAGGCAACTTCAGCGCCACAGCCGTTTTCAGATAGCCCTCAATGCAAAGGCTCTAGACGCAAATATTGGTGTGAGAGCTAATTCAATCAAGGAAACACTGCATGTTGGTGAAGGGCATATTGAAGAAGGATCAACCGAGTGGTTCTTGTGGGAGAACAACTCCATTGGCTCACTAACTTCACACACCATCAGGCTTCCAAGCAGCTCTCAAGGAAACTCAGTTTTCACACTCTATGCTTAGTGCCCTTTGTATGGCTAGGACTGAAATGAACCTGGTAGAGCATCCCACACAAACGAATGCTCCACATGCGGGTTTCACATGCCACCAACTCCACATTCACAGGCAACTTCAGCGCCACAGCCATTTTCAGATAGCCCTCAATGCAAAGGCTCTAGACGCAAATATTGGTGTGAGAGCTAATTCAATCAAGGAAACACTGCATGTTGGTGAAGGGCATATTGAAGAAGGATCAGCCGAGTGGTTCTTGTGGGAGAACAACTCCATTTGGCTCACTAACTTCACACACCATCAGGCTTCCAAGCAGCTCTCAAGGAAACTCAGTTTTCACACTCTATGCTTAGTGCCCTTTGTATGGCTAGGACTGAAATGAACCTGGTAGAGCATCCCACACAAACGAATGCTCCACATGCGGGTTTCACATGCCACCAACTCCACATTCACAGGCAACTTCAGCGCCACAGCCGTTTTCAGATAGCCCTCAATGCAAAGGCTCTAGACGCAAATATTGGTGTGAGAGCTAATTCAATCAAGGAAACACTGCATGTTGGTGAAGGGCATATTGAAGAAGGATCAGCCGAGTGGTTCTTGTGGAAGAACAACTCCATTTGGCTCACTAACTTCACACACCATCAGGCTTCCAAGCAGCTCTCAAGGAAACTCAGTTTTCACACTCTATGCTTAGTGCCCTTTGAGTGCATTATCTAGGAATGAACCTGGTAGAGCATCCCACACAAACGAATGCTCCACATGCGGGTTTCACATGCCACCAACTCCACATTCACAGGCAACTTCAGCGCCACAGCCGTTTTCAGATAGCCCTCAATGCAAAGGCTCTAGACGCAAATATTGGTGTGAGAGCTAATTCAATCAAGGAAACACTGCATGTTGGTGAAGGGCATATTGAAGAAGGATCAGCTGAGTGGTTCTTGTGGGAGAACAACTCCATTTGGCTCACTAACTTCACACACCATCAGGCTTCCAAGCAGCTCTCAAGGAAACTCAGTTTTCACACTCTATGTTTAGTGCCCTTTGAGTGCATTATCTAGGAATGAACCTGGTAGAGCATCCCACACAAACGAATGCTCCACATGCGGGTTTCACATGCCACCAACTCCACATTCACAGGCAACTTCAGCGCCACAGCCGTTTTCAGATAGCCCTCAATGCAAAGGCTCTAGACGCAAATATTGGTGTGAGAGCTAATTCAATCAAGGAAACACTGCATGTTGGTGAAGGGCATATTGAAGAAGGATCAGCCGAGTGGTTCTTGTGGGAGAACAACTCCATTTGGCTCACTAACTTCACACACCATCAGGCTTCCAAGCAGCTCTCAAGGAAACTCAGTTTTCACACTCTATGCTTAGTGCCCTTTGAGTGCATTATCTAGGAATGAACCTGGTAGAGCATCCCACACAAACGAATGCTCCACATGCGGGTTTCACATGCCACCAACTCCACATTCACAGGCAACTTCAGCGCCACAGCCGTTTTCAGATAGCCCTCAATGCAAAGGCTCTAGACGCAAATATTGGTGTGAGAGCTAATTCAATCAAGGAAACACTGCATGTTGGTGAAGGGCATATTGAAGAAGGATCAACCGAGTGGTTCTTGTGGGAGAACAACTCCATTGGCTCACTAACTTCACACACCATCAGGCTTCCAAGCAGCTCTCAAGGAAACTCAGTTTTCACACTCTATGCTTAGTGCCCTTTGAGTGCATTATCTAGGAATGAACCTGGTAGAGCATCCCACACAAACGAATGCTCCACATGCGGGTTTCACATGCCACCAACTCCACATTCACAGGCAACTTCAGCGCCACAGCCGTTTTCAGATAGCCCTCAATGCAAAGGCTCTAGACGCAAATATTGGTGTGAGAGCTAATTCAATCAAGGAAACACTGCATGTTGGTGAAGGGCATATTGAAGAAGGATCAGCCGAGTGGTTCTTGTGGGAGAACAACTCCATTTGGCTCACTAACTTCACACACCATCAGGCTTCCAAGCAGCTCTCAAGGAAACTCAGTTTTCACACTCTATGCTTAGTGCCCTTTGTATGGCTAGGACTGAAATGAACCTGGTAGAGCATCCCACACAAACGAATGCTCCACATGCGGGTTTCACATGCCACCAACTCCACATTCACAGGCAACTTCAGCGCCACAGCCATTTTCAGATAGCCCTCAATGCAAAGGCTCTAGACGCAAATATTGGTGTGAGAGCTAATTCAATCAAGGAAACACTGCATGTTGGTGAAGGGCATATTGAAGAAGGATCAGCCGAGTGGTTCTTGTGGGAGAACAACTCCATTTGGCTCACTAACTTCACACACCATCAGGCTTCCAAGCAGCTCTCAAGGAAACTCAGTTTTCACACTCTATGCTTAGTGCCCTTTGTATGGCTAGGACTGAAATGAACCTGGTAGAGCATCCCACACAAACGAATGCTCCACATGCGGGTTTCACATGCCACCAACTCCACATTCACAGGCAACTTCAGCGCCACAGCCGTTTTCAGATAGCCCTCAATGCAAAGGCTCTAGACGCAAATATTGGTGTGAGAGCTAATTCAATCAAGGAAACACTGCATGTTGGTGAAGGGCATATTGAAGAAGGATCAGCCGAGTGGTTCTTGTGGGAGAACAACTCCATTTGGCTCACTAACTTCACACACCATCAGGCTTCCAAGCAGCTCTCAAGGAAACTCAGTTTTCACACTCTATGTTTAGTGCCCTTTGAGTGCATTATCTAGGAATGAACCTGGTAGAGCATCCCACACAAACGAATGCTCCACATGCGGGTTTCACATGCCACCAACTCCACATTCACAGGCAACTTCAGCGCCACAGCCGTTTTCAGATAGCCCTCAATGCAAAGGCTATAGACGCAAATATTGGTGTGAGAGCTAATTCAATCAAGGAAACACTGCATGTTGGTGAAGGGCATATTGAAGAAGGATCAGCCGAGTGGTTCTTGTGGGAGAACAACTCCATTTGGCTCACTAACTTCACACACCATCAGGCTTCCAAGCAGCTCTCAAGGAAACTCAGTTTTCACACTCTATGCTTAGTGCCCTTTGAGTGCATTATCTAGGAATGAACCTGGTAGAGCATCCCACACAAACGAATGCTCCACATGCGGGTTTCACATGCCACCAACTCCACATTCACAGGCAACTTCAGCGCCACAGCCGTTTTCAGATAGCCCTCAATGCAAAGGCTCTAGACGCAAATATTGGTGTGAGAGCTAATTCAATCAAGGAAACACTGCATGTTGGTGAAGGGCATATTGAAGAAGGATCAACCGAGTGGTTCTTGTGGGAGAACAACTCCATTGGCTCACTAACTTCACACACCATCAGGCTTCCAAGCAGCTCTCAAGGAAACTCAGTTTTCACACTCTATGCTTAGTGCCCTTTGAGTGCATTATCTAGGAATGAACCTGGTAGAGCATCCCACACAAACGAATGCTCCACATGCGGGTTTCACATGCCACCAACTCCACATTCACAGGCAACTTCAGCGCCACAGCCGTTTTCAGATAGCCCTCAATGCAAAGGCTCTAGACGCAAATATTGGTGTGAGAGCTAATTCAATCAAGGAAACACTGCATGTTGGTGAAGGGCATATTGAAGAAGGATCAGCCGAGTGGTTCTTGTGGGAGAACAACTCCATTTGGCTCACTAACTTCACACACCATCAGGCTTCCAAGCAGCTCTCAAGGAAACTCAGTTTTCACACTCTATGCTTAGTGCCCTTTGTATGGCTAGGACTGAAATGAACCTGGTAGAGCATCCCACACAAACGAATGCTCCACATGCGGGTTTCACATGCCACCAACTCCACATTCACAGGCAACTTCAGCGCCACAGCCATTTTCAGATAGCCCTCAATGCAAAGGCTCTAGACGCAAATATTGGTGTGAGAGCTAATTCAATCAAGGAAACACTGCATGTTGGTGAAGGGCATATTGAAGAAGGATCAGCCGAGTGGTTCTTGTGGGAGAACAACTCCATTTGGCTCACTAACTTCACACACCATCAGGCTTCCAAGCAGCTCTCAAGGAAACTCAGTTTTCACACTCTATGCTTAGTGCCCTTTGTATGGCTAGGACTGAAATGAACCTGGTAGAGCATCCCACACAAACGAATGCTCCACAGGCGGGTTTCACATGCCACCAACTCCACATTCACAGGCAACTTCAGCGCCACAGCCGTTTTGAGATAGCCCTCAATGCAAAGGCTCTAGACGCAAATATTGGTGTGAGAGCTAATTCAATCAAGGAAACACTGCATGTTGGTGAAGGGCATATTGAAGAAGGATCAGCCGAGTGGTTCTTGTGGGAGAACAACTCCATTTGGCTTACTAACTTCACACACCATCAGGCTTCCAAGCAGCTCTCAAGGAAACTCAGTTTTCACACTCTATGCTTAGTGCCCTTTGAGTGCATTATCTAGGAATGAACCTGGTAGAGCATCCCACACAAACGAATGCTCCACATGCGGGTTTCACATGCCACCAACTCCACATTCACAGGCAACTTCAGCGCCACAGCCGTTTTCAGATAGCCCTCAATGCAAAGGCTCTAGACGCAAATATTGGTGTGAGAGCTAATTCAATCAAGGAAACACTGCATGTTGGTGAAGGGCATATTGAAGAAGGATCAGCCGAGTGGTTCTTGTGGGAGAACAACTCCATTTGGCTCACTAACTTCACACACCATCAGGCTTCCAAGCAGCTCTCAAGGAAACTCAGTTTTCACACTCTATGCTTAGTGCCCTTTGTATGGCTAGGACTGAAATGAACCTGGTAGAGCATCCCACACAAACGAATGCTCCACATGCGGGTTTCACATGCCACCAACTCCACATTCACAGGCAACTTCAGCGCCACAGCCATTTTCAGATAGCCCTCAATGCAAAGGCTCTAGACGCAAATATTGGTGTGAGAGCTAATTCAATCAAGGAAACACTGCATGTTGGTGAAGGGCATATTGAAGAAGGATCAGCCGAGTGGTTCTTGTGGGAAAACAACTCCATTTGGCTCACTAACTTCACACACCATCAGGCTTCCAAGCAGCTCTCAAGGAAACTCAGTTTTCACACTCTATGCTTAGTGCCCTTTGTATGGCTAGGACTGAAATGAACCTGGTAGAGCATCCCATACAAACGAATGCTCCACATGCGGGTTTCACATGCCACCAACTCCACATTCACAGGCAACTTCAGCGCCACAGCCGTTTTCAGATAGCCCTCAATGCAAAGGCTCTAGACGCAAATATTGGTGTGAGAGCTAATTCAATCAAGGAAACACTGCATGTTGGTGAAGGGCATATTGAAGAAGGATCAGCCGAGTGGTTCTTGTGGGAGAACAACTCCATTTGGCTCACTAACTTCACACACCATCAGGCTTCCAAGCAGCTCTCAAGGAAACTCAGTTTTCACACTCTATGCTTAGTGCCCTTTGAGTGCATTATCTAGGAATGAACCTGGTAGAGCATCCCACACAAACGAATGCTCCACATGCGGGTTTCACATGCCACCAACTCCACATTCACAGGCAACTTCAGCGCCACAGCCGTTTTCAGATAGCCCTCAATGCAAAGGCTCTAGACGCAAATATTGGTGTGAGAGCTAATTCAATCAAGGAAACACTGCATGTTGGTGAAGGGCATATTGAAGAAGGATCAGCCGAGTGGTTCTTGTGGGAAAACAACTCCATTTGGCTCACTAACTTCACACACCATCAGGCTTCCAAGCAGCTCTCAAGGAAACTCAGTTTTCACACCTCTATGCTTAGTGCCCTTTGTATGGCTAGGACTGAAATGGACCTGGTAGAGCATCCCATACAAACGAATGCTCCACATGCGGGTTTCACATGCCACCAACTCCACATTCACAGGCAACTTCAGCGCCACAGCCGTTTTCAGATAGCCCTCAATGCAAAGGCTCTAGACGCAAATATTGGTGTGAGAGCTAATTCAATCAAGGAAACACTGCATGTTGTTGAAGGGCATATTGAAGAAGGATCAGCCGAGTGGTTCTTGTGGGAGAACAACTCCATTTGGCTCACTAACTTCACACACCACCAGGCTTCCAAGCAGCTCTCAAGGAAACTCAGTTTTCACACTCTATGCTTAGTGCCCTTTGTATGGCTAGGACTGAAATGAACCTGGTAGAGCATCCCACACAAACGAATGCTCCACATGCGGGTTTCACATGCCACCAACTCCACATTCACAGGCAACTTCAGCGCCACAGCCGTTTTCAGATAGCCCTCAATGCAAAGGCTCTAGACGCAAATATTGGTGTGAGAGCTAATTCAATCAAGGAAACACTGCATGTTGGTGAAGGGCATATTGAAGAAGGATCAGCCGAGTGGTTCTTGTGGGAGAACAACTCCATTTGGCTCACTAACTTCACACACCATCAGGCTTCCAAGCAGCTCTCAAGGAAACTCAGTTTTCACACTCTATGCTTAGTGCCCTTTGAGTGCATTATCTAGGAATGAACCTGGTAGAGCATCCCACACAAACGAATGCTCCACATGCGGGTTTCACATGCCACCAACTCCACATTCACAGGCAACTTCAGCGCCACAGCCGTTTTCAGATAGCCCTCAATGCAAAGGCTCTAGACGCAAATATTGGTGTGAGAGCTAATTCAATCAAGGAAACACTGCATGTTGGTGAAGGGCATATTGAAGAAGGATCAGCCGAGTGGTTCTTGTGGGAGAACAACTCCATTTGGCTCACTAACTTCACACACCATCAGGCTTCCAAGCAGCTCTCAAGGAAACTCAGTTTTCACACTCTATGCTTAGTGCCCTTTGTATGGCTAGGACTGAAATGAACCTGGTAGAGCATCCCACACAAACGAATGCTCCACATGCGGGTTTCACATGCCACCAACTCCACATTCACAGGCAACTTCAGCGCCACAGCCGTTTTCAGATAGCCCTCAATGCAAAGGCTCTAGACGCAAATATTGGTGTGAGAGCTAATTCAATCAAGGAAACACTGCATGTTGGTGAAGGGCATATTGAAGAAGGATCAGCCGAGTGGTTCTTGTGGGAAAACAACTCCATTTGGCTCACTAACTTCACACACCATCAG
Source organism: Ochotona princeps (assembly GCF_030435755.1). NCBI lineage: Eukaryota > Metazoa > Chordata > Mammalia > Lagomorpha > Ochotonidae > Ochotona > Ochotona princeps. Next base: position 30,039 of record NW_026701458.1, on the reverse strand, counting down.
GCTTCCAAGCAGCTCTCAAGGAAACTCAGTTTTCACACTCTATGCTTAGTGCCCTTTGTATGGCTAGGACTGAAATGAACCTGGTAGAGCATCCCACACAAACGAATGCTCCACATGCGGGTTTCACATGCCACCAACTCCACATTCACAGGCAACTTCAGCGCCACAGCCGTTTTCAGATAGCCCTCAATGCAAAGGCTCTAGACGCAAATATTGGTGTGAGAGCTAATTCAATCAAGGAAACACTGCATGTTGGTGAAGGGCATATTGAAGAAGGATCAGCCGAGTGGTTCTTGTGGGAGAACAACTCCATTTGGCTCACTAACTTCACACACCATCAGGCTTCCAAGCAGCTCTCAAGGAAACTCAGTTTTCACACTCTATGCTTAGTGCCCTTTGAGTGCATTATCTAGGAATGAACCTGGTAGAGCATCCCACACAAACGAATGCTCCACATGCGGGTTTCACATGCCACCAACTCCACATTCACAGGCAACTTCAGCGCCACAGCCGTTTTCAGATAGCCCTCAATGCAAAGGCTCTAGACGCAAATATTGGTGTGAGAGCTAATTCAATCAAGGAAACACTGCATGTTGGTGAAGGGCATATTGAAGAAGGATCAGCTGAGTGGTTCTTGTGGGAAAACAACTCCATTTGGCTCACTAACTTCACACACCATCAGGCTTCCAAGCAGCTCTCAAGGAAACTCAGTTTTCACACTCTATGCTTAGTGCCCTTTGTATGGCTAGGACTGAAATGAACCTGGTAGAGCATCCCATACAAACGAATGCTCCACATGCGGGTTTCACATGCCACCAACTCCACATTCACAGGCAACTTCAGCGCCACAGCCGTTTTCAGATAGCCCTCAATGCAAAGGCTCTAGACGCAAATATTGGTGTGAGAGCTAATTCAATCAAGGAAACACTGCATGTTGTTGAAGGGCATATTGAAGAAGGATCAGCCGAGTGGTTCTTGTGGGAGAACAACTCCATTTGGCTCACTAACTTCACACACCACCAGGCTTCCAAGCAGCTCTCAAGGAAACTCAGTTTTCACACTCTATGCTTAGTGCCCTTTGTATGGCTAGGACTGAAATGAACCTGGTAGAGCATCCCACACAAACGAATGCTCCACATGCGGGTTTCACATGCCACCAACTCCACATTCACAGGCAACTTCAGCGCCACAGCCGTTTTCAGATAGCCCTCAATGCAAAGGCTCTAGACGCAAATATTGGTGTGAGAGCTAATTCAATCAAGGAAACACTGCATGTTGGTGAAGGGCATATTGAAGAAGGATCAGCCGAGTGGTTCTTGTGGGAGAACAACTCCATTTGGCTCACTAACTTCACACACCATCAGGCTTCCAAGCAGCTCTCAAGGAAACTCAGTTTTCACACTCTATGCTTAGTGCCCTTTGAGTGCATTATCTAGGAATGAACCTGGTAGAGCATCCCACACAAACGAATGCTCCACATGCGGGTTTCACATGCCACCAACTCCACATTCACAGGCAACTTCAGCGCCACAGCCGTTTTCAGATAGCCCTCAATGCAAAGGCTCTAGACGCAAATATTGGTGTGAGAGCTAATTCAATCAAGGAAACACTGCATGTTGTTGAAGGGCATATTGAAGAAGGATCAGCCGAGTGGTTCTTGTGGGAGAACAACTCCATTTGGCTCACTAACTTCACACACCATCAGGCTTCCAAGCAGCTCTCAAGGAAACTCAGTTTTCACACTCTATGCTTAGTGCCCTTTGAATGCATTATCTAGGAATGAACCTGGTAGAGCATCCCACACAAACGAATGCTCCACATGCGGGTTTCACATGCCACCAACTCTACTTTCACAGGCAACTTCAGCGCCACAGCCGTTTTCAGATAGCCCTCAATGCAAAGGCTCTAGACGCAAATATTGGTTGAGAGCTAATTCAATCAAGGAAACACTGCATGTTGGTGAAGGGCATATTGAAGAAGGATCAGCCGAGTGGTTCTTGTGGGAGAACAACTCCATTTGGCTCACTAACTTCACACACCACCAGGCTTCCAAGCAGCTCTCAAGGAAACTCAGTTTTCACACTCTATGCTTAGTGCGCTTTGTGCGCCTAGGACTGAAATGAAGCTTGGTCAGCATCCCACACAAACGAATGCTCCACATGCGGGTTTCACATGCCACCAACTCCACATTCACAGGCAACTTCAGCGCCACAGCCGTTTTCAGATAGCCCAAAGAAGCAAAGGCTCTAGACGCAAATATTGGTGTGAGAGCTAATTCAATCAAGGAAACACTGCATGTTGGTGAAGGGCATATTGAAGAAGGATCAGCCGAGTGGTTCTTGTGGGAGAACAACTCCATTTGGCTCACTAACTTCACACACCATCAGGCTTCCAAGCAGCTCTCAAGGAAACTCAGTTTTCACACTCTATGCTTAGTGCCCTTTGAGTGCATTATCTAGGAATGAACCTGGTAGAGCATCCCACACAAACGAATGCTCCACATGCGGGTTTCACATGCCACCAACTCCACATTCACAGGCAACTTCAGCGCCACAGCCGTTTTCAGATAGCCCTCAATGCAAAGGCTCTAGACGCAAATATTGGTGTGAGAGCTAATTCAATCAAGGAAACACTGCATGTTGGTGAAGGGCATATTGAAGAAGGATCAGCTGAGTGGTTCTTGTGGGAAAACAACTCCATTTGGCTCACTAACTTCACACACCATCAGGCTTCCAAGCAGCTCTCAAGGAAACTCAGTTTTCACACTCTATGCTTAGTGCCCTTTGTATGGCTAGGACTGAAATGAACCTGGTAGAGCATCCCATACAAACGAATGCTCCACATGCGGGTTTCACATGCCACCAACTCCACATTCACAGGCAACTTCAGCGCCACAGCCGTTTTCAGATAGCCCTCAATGCAAAGGCTCTAGACGCAAATATTGGTGTGAGAGCTAATTCAATCAAGGAAACACTGCATGTTGTTGAAGGGCATATTGAAGAAGGATCAGCCGAGTGGTTCTTGTGGGAGAACAACTCCATTTGGCTCACTAACTTCACACACCACCAGGCTTCCAAGCAGCTCTCAAGGAAACTCAGTTTTCACACTCTATGCTTAGTGCCCTTTGTATGGCTAGGACTGAAATGAACCTGGTAGAGCATCCCACACAAACGAATGCTCCACATGCGGGTTTCACATGCCACCAACTCCACATTCACAGGCAACTTCAGCGCCACAGCCGTTTTCAGATAGCCCAAAGAAGCAAAGGCTCTAGACGCAAATATTGGTGTGAGAGCTAATTCAATCAAGGAAACACTGCATGTTGGTGAAGGGCATATTGAAGAAGGATCAGCCGAGTGGTTCTTGGGGGAGAACAACTCCATTTGGCTCACTAACTTCACACACCATCAGGCTTCCAAGCAGCTCTCAAGGAAACTCAGTTTTCACACTCTATGCTTAGTGCCCTTTGAGTGCATTAGCTAGGAATGAACCTGGTAGAGCATCCCACACAAACGAATGCTCCACATGCGGGTTTCACATGCCACCAACTCCACATTCACAGGCAACTTCAGCGCCACAGCCGTTTTCAGATAGCCCTCAATGCAAAGGCTCTAGACGCAAATATTGGTGTGAGAGCTAATTCAATCAAGGAAACAATGCATGTTGGTGAAGGGCATATTGAAGAAGGATCAGCCGAGTGGTTCTTGTGGGAGAACAACTCCATTTGGCTCACTAACTTCACACACCATCAGGCTTCCAAGCAGCTCTCAAGTAAACTCAGTTTTCACACTCTATGCTTAGTGCCCTTTGTATGACTAGGACTGAAATGAACCTGGTAGAGCATCCCACACAAACGAATGCTCCACATGCGGGTTTCACATGCCACCAACTCCACATTCACAGGCAACTTCAGCGCCACAGCCGTTTTCAGATAGCCCTCAATGCAAAGGCTCTAGACGCAAATATTGCTGTGAGAGCTAATTCAATCAAGGAAACACTGCATGTTGGTGAAGGGCATATTGAAGAAGGATCAGCCGAGTGGTTCTTGTGGGAGAACAACTCCATTTGGCTCACTAACTTCACACACCATCAGGCTTCCAAGCAGCTCTCAAGGAAACTCAGTTTTCACACTCTATGCTTAGTGCCCTTTGAGTGCATTATCTAGGAATGAACCTGGTAGAGCATCCCACACAAACGAATGCTCCACATGCGGGTTTCACATGCCACCAACTCCACATTCACAGGCAACTTCAGCGCCACAGCCGTTTTCAGATAGCCCTCAATGCAAAGGCTCTAGACGCAAATATTGGTGTGAGAGCTAATTCAATCAAGGAAACACTGCATGTTGGTGAAGGGCATATTGAAGAAGGATCAGCCGAGTGGTTCTTGTGGGAGAACAACTCCATTTGGCTCACTAACTTCACACACCATCAGGCTTCCAAGCAGCTCTCAAGGAAACTCAGTTTTCACACTCTATGCTTAGTGCCCTTTGAGTGCATTATCTAGGAATGAACCTGGTAGAGCATCCCACACAAACGAATGCTCCACATGCGGGTTTCACATGCCACCAACTCCACATTCACAGGCAACTTCAGCGCCACAGCCGTTTTCAGATAGCCCTCAATGCAAAGGCTCTAGACGCAAATATTGGTGTGAGAGCTAATTCAATCAAGGAAACACTGCATGTTGGTGAAGGGCATATTGAAGAAGGATCAGCCGAGTGGTTCTTGTGGGAGAACAACTCCATTTGGCTCACTAACTTCACACACCATCAGGCTTCCAAGCAGCTCTCAAGGAAACTCAGTTTTCACACTCTATGCTTAGTGCCCTTTGAGTGCATTATCTAGGAACGTACCTGGTAGAGCATCCCACACAAACGAATGCTCCACATGCGGGTTTCACATGCCACCAACTCCACATTCACAGGCAACTTCAGCGCCACAGCCGTTTTCAGATAGCCCTCAATGCAAAGGCTCTAGATGCAAATATTGGTGTGAGAGCTAATTCAATCAAGGAAACACTGCATGTTGGTGAAGGGCATATTGAAGAAGGATCAGCCGAGTGGTTCTTGTGGGAGAACAACTCCATTTGGGTCACTAACTTCACACACCATCAGGCTTCCAAGCAGCTCTCAAGGAAACTCAGTTTTCACACTCTATGCTTAGTGCCCTTTGAGTGCATTATCTAGGAATGAACCTGGTAGAGCATCCCACACAAACGAATGCTCCACATGCGGGTTTCACATGCCACCAACTCCACATTCACAGGCAACTTCAGCGCCACAGCCGTTTTCAGATAGCCCTCAAAGCAAAGGCTCTAGACGCAAATATTGGTGTGAGAGCTAATTCAATCAAGGAAACACTGCATGTTGGTGAAGGGCATATTGAAGTAGGATCAGCCAAGTAGTTCTTGTGGGAGAACAACTCCATTTGGCTCACTAACTTCACACACCATCAGGCTTCCAAGCAGCTCTCAAGGAAACTCAGTTTTCACACTCTATGTTTAGTGCACTTTGAGTACATTATCTAGGAATGAACCTGGTAGAGCATCCCACACAAACGAATGCTCCACATGCGGGTTTCACATGCCACCAACTCCACATTCACAGGCAACTTCAGCGCCACAGCCGTTTTCAGATAGCCCTCAATGCAAAGGCTCTAGACGCAAATATTGGTGTGAGAGCTAATTCAATCAAGGAAACACTGCATGTTGGTGAAGGGCATATTGAAGAAGGATCAGCCGAGTGGTTCTTGTGGGAGAACAACTCCATTTGGCTCACTAACTTCACACACCATCAGGCTTCCAAGCAGCTCTCAAGGAAACTCAGTTTTCACACTATATGTTTAGTGCCCTTTGAGTGAATTATCTAGGAATGAACCTGGTAGAGCATCCCACACAAACGAATGCTCCACATGCGGGTTTCACATGCCACCAACTCCACATTCACAGGCAACTTCAGCGCCACAGCCGTTTTCAGATAGCCCTCAATGCAAAGGCTCTAGACGCAAATATTGGTGTGAGAGCTAATTCAATCAAGGAAACACTGCATGTTGGTGAAGGGCATATTGAAGAAGGATCAGCCGAGTGGTTCTTGTGGGAGAACAACTACATTGGCTCACTAACTTCACACACCATCAGGCTTAAAAGCAGCTCCCAAGGAAACTCAGTTTTCACACTCTATGCTTAGTGCCCTTTGAGTGCATTATCTACGAATGAACCTGGTAGAGCATCCCACACAAACGAATGCTCCACATGCGGGTTTCACATGCCACCAACTCCACATTCACAGGCAAATTCAGCGCCACAGCCGTTTTCAGATAGCCCTCAATGCAAAGGCTCTAGATGCAAATATTGGTGTGAGAGCTAATTCAATCAAGGAAACACTGCATGTTGGTGAAGGGCATATTGAAGAAGGATCAGCCGAGTGGTTCTTGTGGGAGAACAACTCCATTTGGCTCACTAACTTCACACACCATCAGGCTTCCAAGCAGCTCTCAAGGAAACTCAGTTTTCACACTCTATGCTTAGTGCCCTTTGTATGGCTAGGACTGAAATGAACCTGTTAGAGCATCCCACACAAACGAATGCTCCACATGCGGGTTTCACATGCCACCAACTCCACATTCACAGGCAACTTCAGCGCCACAGCCGTTTTCAGATAGCCCTCAATGCAAAGGCTCTAGACGCAAATATTGGTGTGAGAGCTAATTCAATCAAGGAAACACTGCATGTTGGTGAAGGGCATATTGAAGAAGGATCAGCCGAGTGGTTCTTGTGGGAGAACAACTCCATTTGGCTCACTAACTTCACACACCATCAGGCTTCCAAGCAGCTCTCAAGGAAACTCAGTTTTCACACTATATGTTTAGTGCCCTTTGAGTGAATTATCTAGGAATGAACCTGGTAGAGCATCCCACACAAACGAATGCTCCACATGCGGGTTTCACATGCCACCAACTCCACATTCACAGGCAACTTCAGCGCCACAGCCGTTTTCAGATAGCCCTCAATGCAAAGGCTCTAGAAGCAAATATTGGTGTGAGAGCTAATTCAATCAAGGAAACACTGCATGTTGGTGAAGGGCATATTGAAGAAGGATCAGCCAAGTGGTTCTTGTGGGAGAACAACTCCATTTGGCTCACTAACTTCACACACCATCAGGCTTCCAAGCAGCTCTCAAGGAAACTCAGTTTTCACACTCTATGCTTAGTGCCCTTTGAGTGCATTATCTAGGAATGAACCTGGTAGAGCATCCCACACAAACGAATGCTCCACATGCGGGTTTCACATGCCACCAACTCCACATTCACAGGCAACTTCAGCGCCACAGCCGTTTTCAGATAGCCCTCAATGCAAAGGCTCTAGACGCAAATATTGGTGTGAGAGCTAATTCAATCAAGGAAACACTGCATGTTGGTGAAGGGCATATTGAAGAAGGATCAGCCGAGTGGTTCTTGTGGGAGAACAACTCCATTTGGCTCACTAACTTCACACACCATCAGGCTTCCAAGCAGCTCTCAAGGAAACTCAGTTTTCACACTCTATGCTTAGTGCCCTTTGAGTGCATTATCTAGGAACGTACCTGGTAGAGCATCCCACACAAACGAATGCTCCACATGCGGGTTTCACATGCCACCAACTCCACATTCACAGGCAACTTCAGCGCCACAGCCGTTTTCAGATAGCCCTCAATGCAAAGGCTCTAGATGCAAATATTGGTGTGAGAGCTAATTCAATCAAGGAAACACTGCATGTTGGTGAAGGGCATATTGAAGAAGGATCAGCCGAGTGGTTCTTGTGGGAGAACAACTCCATTTGGGTCACTAACTTCACACACCATCAGGCTTCCAAGCAGCTCTCAAGGAAACTCAGTTTTCACACTCTATGCTTAGTGCCCTTTGAGTGCATTATCTAGGAATGAACCTGGTAGAGCATCCCACACAAACGAATGCTCCACATGCGGGTTTCACATGCCACCAACTCCACATTCACAGGCAACTTCAGCGCCACAGCCGTTTTCAGATAGCCCTCAAAGCAAAGGCTCTAGACGCAAATATTGGTGTGAGAGCTAATTCAATCAAGGAAACACTGCATGTTGGTGAAGGGCATATTGAAGTAGGATCAGCCAAGTAGTTCTTGTGGGAGAACAACTCCATTTGGCTCACTAACTTCACACACCATCAGGCTTCCAAGCAGCTCTCAAGGAAACTCAGTTTTCACACTCTATGTTTAGTGCACTTTGAGTACATTATCTAGGAATGAACCTGGTAGAGCATCCCACACAAACGAATGCTCCACATGCGGGTTTCACATGCCACCAACTCCACATTCACAGGCAACTTCAGCGCCACAGCCGTTTTCAGATAGCCCTCAATGCAAAGGCTCTAGACGCAAATATTGGTGTGAGAGCTAATTCAATCAAGGAAACACTGCATGTTGGTGAAGGGCATATTGAAGAAGGATCAGCCGAGTGGTTCTTGTGGGAGAACAACTCCATTTGGCTCACTAACTTCACACACCATCAGGCTTCCAAGCAGCTCTCAAGGAAACTCAGTTTTCACACTCTATGCTTAGTGCCCTTTGAGTGAATTATCTAGGAATGAACCTGGTAGAGCATCCCACACAAACGAATGCTCCACATGCGGGTTTCACATGCCACCAACTCCACATTCACAGGCAACTTCAGCGCCACAGCCGTTTTCAGATAGCCCTCAATGCAAAGGCTCTAGACGCAAATATTGGTGTGAGAGCTAATTCAATCAAGGAAACACTGCATGTTGGTGAAGGGCATATTGAAGAAGGATCAGCCGAGTGGTTCTTGTGGGAGAACAACTCCATTTGGCTCACTAACTTCACACACCATCAGGCTTCCAAGCAGCTCTCAAGGAAACTCAGTTTTCACACTCTATGCTTAGTGCCCGTTGTATGGCTAGGACTGAAATGAACCTGGTAGAGCATCCCACACAAACGAATGCTCCACATGCGGGTTTCACATGCCACCAACTCTACATTCACAGGCAACTTCAGCGCCACAGCCGTTTTCAGATAGCCCTCAATGCAAAGGCTCTAGACGCAAATATTGGTGTGAGAGCTAATTCAATCAAGGAAACACTGCATGTTGGTGAAGGGCATATTGAAGAAGGATCAGCCGAGTGGTTCTTGTGGGAGAACAACTCCATTTGGCTCACTAACTTCACACACCATCAGGCTTCCAAGCAGCTCTCAAGGAAACTCAGTTTTCACACTCTATGCTTAGTGCCCTTTGAGTGCATTATCTAGGAATGAACCTGGTAGAGCATCCCACACAAACGAATGCTCCACATGCGGGTTTCACATGCCACCAACTCCACATTCACAGGCAACTTCAGCGCCACAGCCGTTTTCAGATAGCCCTCAATGCAAAGGCTCTAGACGCAAATATTGGTGTGAGAGCTAATTCAATCAAGGAAACACTGCATGTTGGTGAAGGGCATATTGAAGAAGGATCAGCCGAGTGGTTCTTGTGGGAGAACAACTACATTGGCTCACTAACTTCACACACCATCAGGCTTAAAAGCAGCTCCCAAGGAAACTCAGTTTTCACACTCTATGCTTAGTGCCCTTTGAGTGCATTATCTACGAATGAACCTGGTAGAGCATCCCACACAAACGAATGCTCCACATGCGGGTTTCACATGCCACCAACTCCACATTCACAGGCAACTTCAGCGCCACAGCCGTTTTCAGATAGCCCTCAATGCAAAGGCTCTAGATGCAAATATTGGTGTGAGAGCTAATTTCAATCAAGGAAACACTGCATGTTGGTGAAGGGCATATTGAAGAAGGATCAGCCGAGTGGTTCTTGTGGGAGAACAACTCCATTTGGCTCACTAACTTCACACACCATCAGGCTTCCAAGCAGCTCTCAAGGAAACTCAGTTTTCACACTCTATGCTTAGTGCCCTTTGTATGGCTAGGACTGAAATGAACCTGTTAGAGCATCCCACACAAACGAATGCTCCACATGCGGGTTTCACATGCCACCAACTCCACATTCACAGGCAACTTCAGCGCCACAGCCGTTTTCAGATAGCCCTCAATGCAAAGGCTCTAGACGCAAATATTGGTGTGAGAGCTAATTCAATCAAGGAAACACTGCATGTTGGTGAAGGGCATATTGAAGAAGGATCAGCCGAGTGGTTCTTGTGGGAGAACAACTCCATTTGGCTCACTAACTTCACACACCATCAGGCTTCCAAGCAGCTCTCAAGGAAACTCAGTTTTCACACTATATGTTTAGTGCCCTTTGAGTGAATTATCTAGGAATGAACCTGGTAGAGCATCCCACACAAACGAATGCTCCACATGCGGGTTTCACATGCCACCAACTCCACATTCACAGGCAACTTCAGCGCCACAGCCGTTTTCAGATAGCCCTCAATGCAAAGGCTCTAGAAGCAAATATTGGTGTGAGAGCTAATTCAATCAAGGAAACACTGCATGTTGGTGAAGGGCATATTGAAGAAGGATCAGCCAAGTGGTTCTTGTGGGAGAACAACTCCATTTGGCTCACTAACTTCACACACCATCAGGCTTCCAAGCAGCTCTCAAGGAAACTCAGTTTTCACACTCTATGCTTAGTGCCCTTTGAGTGCATTATCTAGGAATGAACCTGGAAGAGCATCCCACACAAACGAATGCTCCACATGCGGGTTTCACATGCCACCAACTCCACATTCACAGGCAACTTCAGCGCCACAGCCGTTTTCAGATAGACCTCAAAGCAAAGGCTCTAGACGCAAATATTGGTGTGAGAGCTAATTCAATCAAGGAAACACTGCATGTTGGTGAAGGGCATATTGAAGAAGGATCAGCCGAGTGGTTCTTGTGGGAGAACAACTCCATTTGGCTCACTAACTTCACACACCATCAGGCTTCCAAGCAGCTCTCAAGGAAACTCAGTTTTCACACTCTATGCTTAGTGCCCTTTGAGTGCATTATCTAGGAATGAACCTGGTAGAGCATCCCACACAAACGAATGCTCCACATGCGGGTTTCACATGCCACCAACTCCACATTCACAGGCAACTTCAGCGCCACAGCCGTTTTCAGATAGCCCTCAATGCAAAGGCTCTAGACGCAAATATTGGTGTGAGAGCTAATTCAATCAAGGAAACACTGCATGTTGGTGAAGGGCATATTGAAGAAGGATCAGCCGAGTGGTTCTTGTGGGAGAACAACTCCATTTGGCTCACTAACTTCACACACCATCAGGCTTCCAAGCAGCTCTCAAGGAAACTCAGTTTTCACACTCTATGCTTAGTGCCCTTAGTATGACTAGGACTGAAATGAACCTGGTAGAGCATCCCACACAAACGAATGCTCCACATGCGGGTTTCACATGCCACCAACTCCACATTCACAGGCAACTTCAGCGCCACAGCCGTTTTCAGATAGCCCTCAATGCAAAGGCTCTAGACGCAAATATTGGTGTGAGAGCTAATTCAATCAAGGAAACACTGCATGTTGGTGAAGGGCATATTGAAGAAGGATCAGCCGAGTGGTTCTTGTGGGAGAACAACTCCATTTGGCTCACTAACTTCACACACCATCAGGCTTCCAAGCAGCTCTCAAGGAAACTCAGTTTTCACACTCTATGCTTAGTGCCGTTTGAGTGCATTATCTAGGAATGAACCTGGTAGAGCATCCCACACAAACGAATGCTCCACATGCGGGTTTCACATGCCACCAACTCTACATTCACAGGCAACTTCAGCGCCACAGCCGTTTTCAGATAGCCCTCAATGCAAAGGCTCTAGACGCAAATATTGGTGTGAGAGCTAATTCAATCAAGGATACACTGCATGTTGGTGAAGGGCATATTGAAGAAGGATCAGCCGAGTGGTTCTTGTGGGAGAACAACTCCATTTGGCTCACTAACTTCACACACCATCAGGCTTCCAAGCAGCTCTCAAGGAAACTCAGTTTTCACACTCTATGCTTAGTGCCCTTTGTATGACTAGGACTGAAATGAACCTGGTAGAGCATCCCACACAAACGAATGCTCCACATGCGGGTTTCACATGCCACCAACTCCACATTCACAGGCAACTTCAGCGCCACAGCCGTTTTCAGATAGCCCTCAATGCAAAGGCTCTAGACGCAAATATTGGTGTGAGAGCTAATTCAATCAAGGAAACACTGCATGTTGGTGAAGGGCATATTGAAGAAGGATCAGCCGAGTGGTTCTTGTGGGAGAACAACTCCATTTGGCTCACTAACTTCACACACCATCAGGCTTCCCAGCAGCTCTCAAGGAAACTCAGTTTTCACACTCTATGCTTAGTGCCCTTTGAGTGCATTATCTAGGAATGAACCTGGTAGAGCATCCCACACAAACGAATGCTCCACATGCGGGTTTCACATGCCACCAACTCCACATTCACAGGCAACTTCAGCGCCACAGCCGTTTTCAGATAGCCCTCAATGCAAAGGCTCTAGACGCAAATATTGGTGTGAGAGCTAATTCAATCAAGGAAACACTGCATGTTGGTGAAGGGCATATTGAAGAAGGATCAGCCGAGTGGTTCTTGTGGGAGAACAACTCCATTTGGCTCACTAACTTCACACACCATCAGGCTTCCAAGCAGCTCTCAAGGAAACTCAGTTTTCACACTCTATGCTTAGTGCCCTTTGAGTGCATTATCTAGGAAAGAACCTGGTAGAGCATCCCACACAAACGAATGCTCCACATGCGGGTTTCACATGCCACCAACTCCACATTCACAGGCAACTTCAGCGCCACAGCCGTTTTCAGATAGCCCTCAATGCAAAGGCTCTAGACGCAAATATTGGTGTGAGAGCTAATTCAATCAAGGAAACACTGCATGTTGGTGAAGGGCATATTGAAGAAGGATCAGCCGAGTGGTTCTTGTGGGAGAACAACTCCATTTGGCTCACTAACTTCACACACCATCAGGCTTCCAAGCAGCTCTCAAGGAAACTCAGTTTTCACACTCTATGCTTAGTGCCCTTTGTATGGCTAGGACTGAAATGAACCTGGTAGAGCATCCCACACAAACGAATGCTCCACATGCGGGTTTCACATGCCACCAACTCCACATTCACAGGCAACTTCAGCGCCACAGCCGTTTTCAGATAGCCCTCAATGCAAAGGCTCTAGACGCAAATATTGGTGTGAGAGCTAATTCAATCAAGGAAACACTGCATGTTGGTGAAGGGCATATTGAAGAAGGATCAGCCGAGTGGTTCTTGTGGGAGAACAACTCCATTTGGCTCACTAACTTCACACACCATCAGGCTTCCAAGCAGCTCTCAAGGAAACTCAGTTTTCACACTCTATGCTTAGTGCCCTTTGAGTGCATTATCTAGGAATGAACCTGGTAGAGCATCCCACACAAACGAATGCTCCACATGCGGGTTTCACATGCCACCAACTCCACATTCACAGGCAACTTCAGCGCCACAGCCGTTTTCAGATAGCCCTCAATGCAAAGGCTCTAGACGCAAATATTGGTGTGAGAGCTAATTCAATCAAGGAAACACTGCATGTTGGTGAAGGGCATATTGAAGAAGGATCAGCCGAGTGGTTCTTGTGGGAGAACAACTCCATTTGGCTCACTAACTTCACACACCATCAGGCTTCCAAGCAGCTCTCAAGGATACTCAATTTTCACACTCTATGCTTAGTGCCCTTTGTATGGCTAGGACTGAAATGAACCTGGTAGAGCATCCCACACAAACGAATGCTCCACATGCGGGTTTCACATGCCACCAACTCCACATTCACAGGCAACTTCAGCGCCACAGCCGTTTTCAGATAGCCCTCAATGCAAAGGCTCTAGACGCAAATATTGGTGTGAGAGCTAATTCAATCAAGGAAACACTGCATGTTGGTGAAGGGCATATTGAAGAAGGATCAGCCGAGTGGTTCTTGTGGGAGAACAACTCCATTTGGCTCACTAACTTCACACACCATCAGGCTTCCAAGCAGCTCTCAAGGAAACTCAGTTTTCACACTCTATGCTTAGTGCCCTTTGAGTGTATTATCTAGGAAAGAACCTGGTAGAGCATCCCACACAAACGAATGCTCCACATGCGGGTTTCACATGCCACCAACTCCACATTCACAGGCAACTTCAGCGCCACAGCCGTTTTCAGATAGCCCTCAATGCAAAGGCTCTAGACGCAAATATTGGTGTGAGAGCTAATTCAATCAAGGAAACACTGCATGTTGGTGAAGGGCATATTGAAGAAGGATCAGCCGAGTGGTTCTTGTGGGAGAACAACTCCATTTGGCTCACTAACTTCACACACCATCAGGCTTCCAAGCAGCTCTCAAGGAAACTCAGTTTTCACACTCTATGCTTAGTGCCCTTTGTATGGCTAGGACTGAAATGAACCTGGTAGAGCATCCCACACAAACGAATGCTCCACATGCGGGTTTCACATGCCACCAACTCCACATTCACAGGCAACTTCAGCGCCACAGCCGTTTTCAGATAGCCCTCAATGCAAAGGCTCTAGAGTCAAATATTGGTGTGAGAGCTAATTCAATCAAGGAAACACTGCATGTTGGTGAAGGGCATATTGAAGAAGGATCAGCCGAGTGGTTCTTGTGGGAGAACAACTCCATTTGGCTCACTAACTTCACACACCATCAGGCTTCCAAGCAGCTCTCAAGGAAACTCAGTTTTCACACTCTATGCTTAGTGCCCTTTGTATGGCTAGGACTGAAATGAACCTGGTAGAGCATCCCACACAAACGAATGCTCCACATGCGGGTTTCACATGCCACCAACTCCACATTCACAGGCAACTTCAGCGCCACAGCCGTTTTCAGATAGCCCTCAATGCAAAGGCTCTAGACGCAAATATTGGTGTGAGAGCTAATTCAATCAAGGAAACACTGCATGTTGGTGAAGGGAATATTGAAGAAGGATCAGCCGAGTGGTTCTTGTGGGAGAACAACTCCATTTGGCTCACTAACTTCACACACCATCAGGCTTCCCAGCAGCTCTCAAGGAAACTCAGTTTTCACACTCTATGCTTAGTGCCCTTTGAGTGCATTATCTAGGAATGAACCTGGTAGAGCATCCCACACAAACGAATGCTCCACATGCGGGTTTCACATGCCACCAACTCCACATTCACAGGCAACTTCAGCGCCACAGCCGTTTTCAGATAGCCCTCAATGCAAAGGCTCTAGAGGCAAATATTGGTGTGAGAGCTAATTCAATCAAGGAAACACTGCATGTTGGTGAAGGGCATATTGAAGAAGGATCAGCCGAGTGGTTCTTGTGGGAGAACAACTCCATTTGGCTCACTAACTTCACACACCATCAGGCTTCCAAGCAGCTCTCAAGGAAACTCAGTTTTCACACTCTATGCTTAGTGCCCTTTGAGTGCATTATCTAGGAAAGAACCTGGTAGAGCATCCCACACAAACGAATGCTCCACATGCGGGTTTCACATGCCACCAACTCCACATTCACAGGCAACTTCAGCGCCACAGCCGTTTTCAGATAGCCCTCAATGCAAAGGCTCTAGACGCAAATATTGGTGTGAGAGCTAATTCAATCAAGGAAACACTGCATGTTGGTGAAGGGCATATTGAAGAAGGATCAGCCGAGTGGTTCTTGTGGGAGAACAACTCCATTTGGCTCACTAACTTCACACACCATCAGGCTTCCAAGCAGCTCTCAAGGAAACTCAGTTTTCACACTCTATGCTTAGTGCCCTTTGTATGGCTAGGACTGAAATGAACCTGGTAGAGCATCCCACACAAACGAATGCTCCACATGCGGGTTTCACATGCCACCAACTCCACATTCACAGGCAACTTCAGCGCCACAGCCGTTTTCAGATAGCCCTCAATGCAAAGGCTCTAGACGCAAATATTGGTGTGAGAGCTAATTCAATCAAGGAAACACTGCATGTTGGTGAAGGGCATATTGAAGAAGGATCAGCCGAGTGGTTCTTGTGGGAGAACAACTCCATTTGGCTCACTAACTTCACACACCATCAGGCTTCCAAGCAGCTCTCAAGGAAACTCAGTTTTCACACTCTATGCTTAGTGCCCTTTGAGTGCATTATCTAGGAATGAACCTGGTAGAGCATCCCACACAAACGAATGCTCCACATGCGGGTTTCACATGCCACCAACTCCACATTCACAGGCAACTTCAGCGCCACAGCCGTTTTCAGATAGCCCTCAATGCAAAGGCTCTAGACGCAAATATTGGTGTGAGAGCTAATTCAATCAAGGAAACACTGCATGTTGGTGAAGGGCATATTGAAGAAGGATCAGCCGAGTGGTTCTTGTGGGAGAACAACTCCATTTGGCTCACTAACTTCACACACCATCAGGCTTCCAAGCAGCTCTCAAGGAAACTCAGTTTTCACACTCTATGCTTAGTGCCCTTTGTATGGCTAGGACTGAAATGAACCTGGTAGAGCATCCCACACAAACGAATGCTCCACATGCGGGTTTCACATGCCACCAACTCCACATTCACAGGCAACTTCAGCGCCACAGCCGTTTTCAGATAGCCCTCAATGCAAAGGCTCTAGACGCAAATATTGGTGTGAGAGCTAATTCAATCAAGGAAACACTGCATGTTGGTGAAGGGCATATTGAAGAAGGATCAGCCGAGTGGTTCTTGTGGGAGAACAACTCCATTTGGCTCACTAACTTCACACACCATCAGGCTTCCAAGCAGCTCTCAAGGAAACTCAGTTTTCACACTCTATGCTTAGTGCCCTTTGAGTGTATTATCTAGGAATGAACCTGGTAGAGCATCCCACACAAACGAATGCTCCACATGCGGGTTTCACATGCCACCAACTCCACATTCACAGGCAACTTCAGCGCCACAGCCGTTTTCAGATAGCCCTCAATGCAAAGGCTCTAGACGCAAATATTGGTGTGAGAGCTAATTCAATCAAGGAAACACTGCATGTTGGTGAAGGGCATATTGAAGAAGGATCAGCCGAGTGGTTCTTGTGGGAGAACAACTCCATTTGGCTCACTAACTTCACACACCATCAGGCTTCCAAGCAGCTCTCAAGGATACTCAGTTTTCACACTCTATGCTTAGTGCCCTTTGTATGGCTAGGACTGAAATGAACCTGGTAGAGCATCCCACACAAACGAATGCTCCACATGCGGGTTTCACATGCCACCAACTCCACATTCACAGGCAACTTCAGCGCCACAGCCGTTTTCAGATAGCCCTCAATGCAAAGGCTCTAGACGCAAATATTGGTGTGAGAGCTAATTCAATCAAGGAAACACTGCATGTTGGTGAAGGGCATATTGAAGAAGGATCAGCCAAGTGGTTCTTGTGGGAGAACAACTCCATTTGGCTCACTAACTTCACACACCATCAGGCTTCCAAGCAGCTCTCAAGGAAACTCAGTTTTCACACTCTATGCTTAGTGCCCTTTGAGTGCATTATCTAGGAATGAACCTGGTAGAGCATCCCACACAAACGAATGCTCCACATGCGGGTTTCACATGCCACCAACTCCACATTCACAGGCAACTTCAGCGCCACAGCCGTTTTCAGATAGCCCTCAAAGCAAAGGCTCTAGACGCAAATATTGGTGTGAGAGCTAATTCAATCAAGGAAACACTGCATGTTGGTGAAGGGCATATTGAAGAAGGATCAGCCGAGTGGTTCTTGTGGGAGAACAACTCCATTTGGCTCACTAACTTCACACACCATCAGGCTTCCAAGCAGCTCTCAAGGAAACTCAGTTTTCACACTCTATGCTTAGTGCCCTTTGAGTGCATTATCTAGGAATGAACCTGGTAGAGCATCCCACACAAACGAATGCTCCACATGCGGGTTTCACATGCCACCAACTCCACATTCACAGGCAACTTCAGCGCCACAGCCGTTTTCAGATAGCCCTCAATGCAAAGGCTCTAGACGCAAATATTGGTGTGAGAGCTAATTCAATCAAGGAAACACTGCATGTTGGTGAAGGGCATATTGAAGAAGGATCAGCCGAGTGGTTCTTGTGGGAGAACAACTCCATTTGGCTCACTAACTTCACACACCATCAGGCTTCCAAGCAGCTCTCAAGGAAACTCAGTTTTCACACTCTATGCTTAGTGCCCTTAGTATGACTAGGACTGAAATGAACCTGGTAGAGCATCCCACACAAACGAATGCTCCACATGCGGGTTTCACATGCCACCAACTCCACATTCACAGGCAACTTCAGCGCCACAGCCGTTTTCAGATAGCCCTCAATGCAAAGGCTCTAGACGCAAATATTGGTGTGAGAGCTAATTCAATCAAGGAAACACTGCATGTTGGTGAAGGGCATATTGAAGAAGGATCAGCCGAGTGGTTCTTGTGGGAGAACAACTCCATTTGGCTCACTAACTTCACACACCATCAGGCTTCCAAGCAGCTCTCAAGGAAACTCAGTTTTCACACTCTATGCTTAGTGCCGTTTGAGTGCATTATCTAGGAATGAACCTGGTAGAGCATCCCACACAAACGAATGCTCCACATGCGGGTTTCACATGCCACCAACTCTACATTCACAGGCAACTTCAGCGCCACAGCCGTTTTCAGATAGCCCTCAATGCAAAGGCTCTAGACGCAAATATTGGTGTGAGAGCTAATTCAATCAAGGATACACTGCATGTTGGTGAAGGGCATATTGAAGAAGGATCAGCCGAGTGGTTCTTGTGGGAGAACAACTCCATTTGGCTCACTAACTTCACACACCATCAGGCTTCCAAGCAGCTCTCAAGGAAACTCAGTTTTCACACTCTATGCTTAGTGCCCTTTGTATGACTAGGACTGAAATGAACCTGGTAGAGCATCCCACACAAACGAATGCTCCACATGCGGGTTTCACATGCCACCAACTCCACATTCACAGGCAACTTCAGCGCCACAGCCGTTTTCAGATAGCCCTCAATGCAAAGGCTCTAGACGCAAATATTGGTGTGAGAGCTAATTCAATCAAGAAACACTGCATGTTGGTGAAGGACATATTGAAGAAGGATCAGCCGAGTGGTTCTTGTGGGAGAACAACTCCATTTGGCTCACTAACTTCACACACCATCAGGCTTCCAAGCAGCTCTCAAGGAAACTCAGTTTTCACACTCTATGCTTAGTGCCCTTTGAGTGCATTATCTAGGAATGAACCTGGTAGAGCATCCCACACAAACGAATGCTCCACATGCGGGTTTCACATGCCACCAACTCCACATTCACAGGCAACTTCAGCGCCACAGCCGTTTTCAGATAGCCCTCAATGCAAAGGCTCTAGACGCAAATATTGGTGTGAGAGCTAATTCAATCAAGGAAACACTGCATGTTGGTGAAGGGCATATTGAAGAAGGATCAGCCGAGTGGTTCTTGTGGGAGAACAACTCCATTTGGCTCACTAACTTCACACACCATCAGGCTTCCAAGCAGCTCTCAAGGAACTCAGTTTTCACACTCTATGCTTAGTGCCCTTTGAGTGCATTATCTAGGAATGAACCTGGTAGAGCATCCCACACAAACGAATGCTCCACATGCGGGTTTCACATGCCACCAACTCCACATTCACAGACAACTTCAGCGCCACAGCCGTTTTCAGATAGCCCTCAATGCAAAGGCTCTAGACGCAAATATTGGTGTGAGAGCTAATTCAATCAAGGAAACACTGCATGTTGGTGAAGGGCATATTGAAGAAGGATCAGCCGAGTGGTTCTTGTGGGAGAACAACTCCATTTGGCTCACTAACTTCACACACCATCAGGCTTCCAAGCAGCTCTCAAGGAAACTCAGTTTTCACACTCTATGCTTAGTGCCCTTTGTATGGCTAGGACTGAAATGAACCTGGTAGAGCATCCCACACAAACGAATGCTCCACATGCGGGTTTCACATGCCACCAACTCCACATTCACAGGCAACTTCAGCGCCACAGCCGTTTTCAGATAGCCCTCAATGCAAAGGCTCTAGACGCAAATATTGGTGTGAGAGCTAATTCAATCAAGGAAACACTGCATGTTGGTGAAGGGCATATTGAAGAAGGATCAGCCGAGTGGTTCTTGTGGGAGAACAACTCCATTTGGCTCACTAACTTCACACACCATCAGGCTTCCAAGCAGCTCTCAAGGAAACTCAGTTTTCACACTCTATGCTTAGTGCCGTTTGAGTGCATTATCTAGGAATGAACCTGGTAGAGCATCCCACACAAACGAATGCTCCACATGCGGGTTTCACATGCCACCAACTCCACATTCACAGGCAACTTCAGCGCCACAGCCGTTTTCAGATAGCCCTCAATGCAAAGGCTCTAGAGTCAAATATTGGTGTGAGAGCTAATTCAATCAAGGAAACACTGCATGTTGGTGAAGGGCATATTGAAGAAGGATCAGCCGAGTGGTTATTGTGGGAGAACAACTCCATTTGGCTCACTAACTTCACACACCATCAGGCTTCCAAGCAGCTCTCAAGGAAACTCAGTTTTCACACTCTATGCTTAGTGCCCTTTGTATGGCTAGGACTGAAATGAACCTGGTAGAGCATCCCACACAAACGAATGCTCCACTTGCGGGTTTCACATGCCACCAACTCCACATTCACAGGCAACTTCAGCGCCACAGCCGTTTTCAGATAGCCCTCAATGCAAAGGCTCTAGACGCAAATATTGGTGTGAGAGCTAATTCAATCAAGGAAACACTGCATGTTGGTGAAGGGCATATTGAAGAAGGATCAGCCGAGTGGTTCTTGTGGGAGAACAACTCCATTTGGCTCACTAACTTCACACACCATCAGGCTTCCAAGCAGCTCTCAAGGAAACTCAGTTTTCACACTCTATGCTTAGTGCCCTTTGAGTGTATTATCTAGGAATGAACCTGGTAGAGCATCCCACACAAACGAATGCTCCACATGCGGGTTTCACATGCCACCAACTCCACATTCACAGGCAACTTCAGCGCCACAGCCGTTTTCAGATAGCCCTCAATGCAAAGGCTCTAGACGCAAATATTGGTGTGAGAGCTAATTCAATCAAGGAAACACTGCATGTTGGTGAAGGGCATATTGAAGAAGGATCAGCCGAGTGGTTCTTGTGGGAGAACAACTCCATTTGGCTCACTAACTTCACACACCATCAGGCTTCCAAGCAGCTCTCAAGGAAACTCAGTTTTCACACTCTATGCTTAGTGCCCTTTGAGTGCATTATCTAGGAATGAACCTGGTAGAGCATCCCACACAAACGAATGCTCCACATGCGGGTTTCACATGCCACCAACTCCACATTCACAGGCAACTTCAGCGCCACAGCCGTTTTCAGATAGCCCTCAATGCAAAGGCTCTAGACGCAAATATTGGTGTGAGAGCTAATTCAATCAAGGAAACACTGCATGTTGGTGAAGGGCATATTGAAGAAGGATCAGCCGAGTGGTTCTTGTGGGAGAACAACTCCATTTGGCTCACTAACTTCACACACCATCAGGCTTCCAAGCAGCTCTCAAGGAAACTCAGTTTTCACACTCTATGCTTAGTGCCCTTTGTGTGCCTAGGACTGAAATGAAGCTTGGTCAGCATCCCAACACAAACGAATGCTCCACATGGGGGTTTCACATGCCACCAACTCCACATTTACAGGCAACTTCAGCGCCACAGCCGTTTTCAGATAGCCCTCAATGCAAAGGCTCTAGACGCAAATATTGGTGTGAGAGCTAATTCAATCAAGGAAACACTGCATGTTGGTGAAGGGCATATTGAAGAAGGATCAGCCGAGTGGTTCTTGTGGGAGAACAACTCCATTTGGCTCACTAACTTCACACACCATCAGGCTTCCAAGCAGCTCTCAAGGAAACTCAGTTTTCACACTCTATGCTTAGTGCCCTTTGTATGGCTAGGACTGAAATGAACCTGGTAGAGCATCCCACACAAACGAATGCTCCACATGCGGGTTTCACATGCCACCAACTCCACATTCACAGGCAACTTCAGCGCCACAGCCGTTTTCAGATAGCCCTCAATGCAAAGGCTCTAGACGCAAATATTGGTGTGAGAGCTAATTCAATCAAGGAAACACTGCATGTTGGTGAAGGGCATATTGAAGAAGGATCAGCCGAGTGGTTCTTGTGGGAGAACAACTCCATTTGGCTCACTAACTTCACACACCATCAGGCTTCCAATCAGCTCTCAAGGAAACTCAGTTTTCACACTCTATGCTTAGTGCCCTTTGTGTGCTAGAACTGAAATGAAGCTTGGTCAGCATCCCACACAAACGAATGCTCCACATGCGGGTTTCACATGCCACCAACTCCACATTCACAGGCAACTTCAGCGCCACAGCCGTTTTCAGATAGCCCTCAATGCAAAGGCTCTAGACGCAAATATTGGTGTGAGAGCTAATTCAATCAAGGAAACACTGCATGTTGGTGAAGGGCATATTGAAGAAGGATCAGCCGAGTGGTTCTTGTGGGAGAACAACTCCATTTGGCTCACTAACTTCACACACCATCAGGCTTCCAAGCAGCTCTCAAGGAAACTCAGTTTTCACACTCTATGCTTAGTGCCCTTTGTATGGCTAGGACTGAAATGAACCTGGTAGAGCATCCCACACAAACGAATGCTCCACATGCGGGTTTCACATGCCACCAACTCCACATTCACAGGCAACTTCAGCGCCACAGCCGTTTTCAGATAGCCCTCAATGCAAAGGCTCTAGACGCAAATATTGGTGTGAGAGCTAATTCAATCAAGGAAACACTGCATGTTGGTGAAGGGTATATTGAAGAAGGATCAGCCGAGTGGTTCTTGTGGGAGAACAACTCCATTTGGCTCACTAACTTCACACACCATCAGGCTTCCAAGCAGCTCTCAAGGAAACTCAGTTTTCACACTCTATGCTTAGTGCCCTTTGTATGGCTAGGACTGAAATGAACCTGGTAGAGCATCCCACACAAACGAATGCTCCACATGCGGGTTTCACATGCCACCAA
The DNA here is from genome assembly GCF_030435755.1 of Ochotona princeps. NCBI lineage: Eukaryota > Metazoa > Chordata > Mammalia > Lagomorpha > Ochotonidae > Ochotona > Ochotona princeps. Next base: position 7,057 of record NW_026701458.1, on the reverse strand, counting down.
CTCCACATTCACAGGCAACTTCAGCGCTACAGCCGTTTTCAGATAGCCCTCAATGCAAAGGCTCTAGACGCAAATATTGGTGTGAGAGCTAATTCAATCAAGGAAACACTGCATGTTGGTGAAGGGCATATTGAAGAAGGATCAGCCGAGTGGTTCTTGTGGGAGAACAACTCCATTTGGCTCACTAACTTCACACACCATCAGGCTTCCAAGCAGCTCTCAAGGAAACTCAGTTTTCACACTCTATGCTTAGTGCCCTTTGAGTGCATTATCTAGGAATGAACCTGGTAGAGCATCCCACACAAACGAATGCTCCACATGCGGGTTTCACATGCCACCAACTCCACATTCACAGGCAACTTCAGCGCCACAGCCGTTTTCAGATAGCCCTCAATGCAAAGGCTCTAGACGCAAATATTGGTGTGAGAGCTAATTCAATCAAGGAAACACTGCATGTTGGTGAAGGGCATATTGAAGAAGGATCAGCCGAGTGGTTCTTGTGGGAGAACAACTCCATTTGGCTCACTAACTTCACACACCATCAGGCTTCCAAGCAGCTCTCAAGGAAACTCAGTTTTCACACTCTATGCTTAGTGCCCTTTGTATGGCTAGGACTGAAATGAACCTGGTAGAGCATCCCACACAAACGAATGCTCCACATGCGGGTTTCACATGCCACCAACTCCACATTCACAGGCAACTTCAGCGCCACAGCCGTTTTCAGATAGCCCTCAATGCAAAGGCTCTAGACGCAAATATTGGTGTGAGAGCTAATTCAATCAAGGAAACACTGCATGTTGGTGAAGGGCATATTGAAGAAGGATCAGCCGAGTGGTTCTTGTGGGAGAACAACTCCATTTGGCTCACTAACTTCACACACCATCAGGCTTCCAAGCAGCTCTCAAGGAAACTCAGTTTTCACACTCTATGCTTAGTGCCCTTTGTATGGCTAGACTGAAATGAACCTGGTAGAGCATCCCACACAAACGAATGCTCCACATGCGGGTTTCACATGCCACCAACTCCACATTCACAGGCAACTTCAGCGCCACAGCCGTTTTCAGATAGCCCTCAATGCAAAGGCTCTAGACGCAAATATTGGTGTGAGAGCTAATTCAATCAAGGAAACACTGCATGTTGGTGAAGGGCATATTGAAGAAGGATCAGCCGAGTGGTTCTTGTGGGAGAACAACTCCATTTGGCTCACTAACTTCACACACCATCAGGCTTCCAAGCAGCTCTCAAGGAAACTCAGTTTTCACACTCTATGCTTAGTGCCCTTTGTGTGCCTAGAACTGAAATGAAGCTTGGTCAGCATCCCACACAAACGAATGCTCCACATGCGGGTTTCACATGCCACCAACTCCACATTCACAGGCAACTTCAGCGCCACAGCCGTTTTCAGATAGCCCTCAATGCAAAGGCTCTAGACGCAAATATTGGTGTGAGAGCTAATTCAATCAAGGAAACACTGCATGTTGGTGAAGGGCATATTGAAGAAGGATCAGCCGAGTGGTTCTTGTGGAGAACAACTCCATTTGGCTCACTAACTTCACACACCATCAGGCTTCCAAGCAGCTCTCAAGGAAACTCAGGTTTCACACTCTATGTTAGTGCCCTTTGAGTGCATTATCTAGGAATGAACCTGGTAGAGCATCCCACACAAACGAATGCTCCACATGCGGGTTTCACATGCCACCAACTCCACATTCACAGGCAACTTCAGCGCCACAGCCGTTTTCAGATAGCCCTCAATGCAAAGGCTCTAGACGCAAATATTGGTGTGAGAGGTAATTCAATCAAGGAAACACTGCATGTTGGTGAAGGGTATATTGAAGAAGGATCAGCCGAGTGGTTCTTGTGGGAGAACAACTCCATTTGGCTCACTAACTTCACACACCATCAGGCTTCCAAGCAGCTCTCAAGGAAACTCAGTTTTCACACTCTATGCTTAGTGCCCTTTGTATGGCTAGGACTGAAATGAACCTGGTAGAGCATCCCACACAAACGAATGCTCCACATGCGGGTTTCACATGCCACCAACTCCACATTCACAGGCAACTTCAGCGCCACAGCCGTTTTCAGATAGCCCTCAATGCAAAGGCTCTAGACGCAAATATTGGTGTGAGAGCTAATTCAATCAAGGAAACACTGCATGTTGGTGAAGGGCATATTGAAGAAGGATCAGCCGAGTGGTTCTTGTGGGAGAACAACTCCATTTGGCTCACTAACTTCACACACCATCAGGCTTCCAAGCAGCTCTCAAGGAAACTCAGTTTTCACACTCTTTGCTTAGTGCCCTTTGTGTGCCTAGAACTGAAATGAAGCTTGGTCAGCATCCCACACAAACGAATGCTCCACATGCGGGTTTCACATGCCACCAACTCCACATTCACAGGCAACTTCAGCACCACAGCCGTTTTCAGATAGCCCTCAATGCAAAGGCTCTAGATGCAAATATTGGTGTGAGAGCTAATTCAATCAAGGAAACACTGCATGTTGGTGAAGGGCATATTGAAGAAGGATCAGCCGAGTGGTTCTTGTGGGAGAACAACTCCATTTGGCTCACTAACTTCACACACCATCAGGCTTCCAAGCAGCTCTCAAGGAAACTCAGTTTTCACACTCTATGCTTAGTGCCCTTTGTATGGCTAGGACTGAAATGAACCTGGTAGAGCATCCCACACAAACGAATGCTCCACATGCGGGTTTCACATGCCACCAACTCCACATTCACAGGCAACTTCAGCGCCACAGCCGTTTTCAGATAGCCCTCAATGCAAAGGCTCTAGACGCAAATATTGGTGTGAGAGCTAATTCAATCAAGGAAACACTGCATGTTGGTGAAGGGCATATTGAAGAAGGATCAGCCGAGTGGTTCTTGTGGGAGAACAACTCCATTTGGCTCACTAACTTCACACACCATCAGGCTTCCAAGCAGCTCTCAAGGAAACTCAGTTTTCACACTCTATGCTTAGTGCCCTTTGTATGGCTAGGACTGAAATGAACCTGGTAGAGCATCCCACACAAACGAATGCTCCACATGCGGGTTTCACATGCCACCAACTCCACATTCACAGGCAACTTCAGCGCCACAGCCGTTTTCAGATAGCCCAAAGATGCAAAGGCTCTAGACGCAAATATTGGTGTGAGAGCTAATTCAATCAAGGAAACACTGCATGTTGGTGAAGGGCATATTGAAGAAGGATCAGCCGAGTGGTTCTTGTGGGAGAACAACTCCATTTGGCTCACTAACTTCACACACCATCAGGCTTCCAAGCAGCTCTCAAGGAAACTCAGTTTCACACTCTATGCTTAGTGCCCTTTGTGTGCCTAGAACTGAAATGAAGCTTGGTCAGCATCCCACACAAACGAATGCTCCACATGCGGGTTTCACATGCCACCAACTCCACATTCACAGGCAACTTCAGCGCCACAGCCGTTTTCAGATAGCCCTCAATGCAAAGGCTCTAGACGCAAATATTGGTGTGAGAGCTAATTCAATCAAGGAAACACTGCATGTTGGTGAAGGGCATATTGAAGAAGGATCAGCCGAGTGGTTCTTGTGGGAGAACAACTCCATTTGGCTCACTAACTTCACACACCATCAGGCTTCCAAGCAGCTCTCAAGGAAACTCAGTTTTCACACTCTATGCTTAGTGCCCTTTGAGTGCATTATCTAGGAATGAACCTGGTAGAGCATCCCACACAAACGAATGCTCCACATGCGGGTTTCACATGCCACCAACTCCACATTCACAGGCAACTTCAGCGCCACAGCCGTTTTCAGATAGCCCTCAATGCAAAGGCTCTAGACGCAAATATTGGTGTGAGAGCTAATTCAATCAAGGAAACACTGCATGTTGGTGAAGGGCATATTGAAGAAGGATCAGCCGAGTGGTTCTTGTGGGAGAACAACTCCATTTGGCTCACTAACTTCACACACCATCAGGCTTCCAAGCAGCTCTCAAGGAAACTCAGTTTTCACACTCTATGCTTAGTGCCCGTTGTATGGCTAGGACTGAAATGAACCTGGTAGAGCATCCCACACAAACGAATGCTCCACATGCGGGTTTCACATGCCACCAACTCCACATTCACAGGCAACTTCAGCGCCACAGCCGTTTTCAGATAGCCCTCAATGCAAAGGCTCTAGACGCAAATATTGGTGTGAGAGCTAATTCAATCAAGGAAACACTGCATGTTGGTTAAGGGCATATTGAAGAAGGATCAGCCGAGTGGTTCTTGTGGGAGAACAACTCCATTTGGCTCACTAACTTCACACACCATCAGGCTTCCAAGCAGCTCTCAAGGAAACTCAGTTTTCACACTCTTTGCTTAGTGCCCTTTGTGTGGCTAGAACTGAAATGAAGCTGGTCAGCATCCCACACAAACGAATGCTCCACATGCGGGTTTCACATGCCACCAACTCCACATTCACAGGCAACTTCAGCGCCACAGCCGTTTTCAGATAGCCCTCAATGCAAAGGCTCTAGACGCAAATATTGGTGTGAGAGCTAATTCAATCAAGGAAACACTGCATGTTGGTGAAGGGTATATTGAAGAAGGATCAGCCGAGTGGTTCTTGTGGGAGAACAACTCCATTTGGCTCACTAACTTCACACACCATCAGGCTTCCAAGCAGCTCTCAAGGAAACTCAGTTTTCACACTCTATGCTTAGTGCCCTTTGTATGGCTAGGACTGAAATGAAACTGGTAGAGCATCCCACACAAACGAATGCTCCACATGCGGGTTTCACATGCCACCAACTCCACATTCACAGGCAACTTCAGCGCCACAGCCATTTTCAGATAGCCCTCAATGCAAAGGCTCTAGACGCAAATATTGGTGTGAGAGCTAATTCAATCAAGGAAACACTGCATGTTGGTGAAGGGCATATTGAAGAAGGATCAGCCGAGTGGTTCTTGTGGAGAACAACTCCATTTGGCTCACTAACTTCACACACCATCAGGCTTCCAAGCAGCTCTCAAGGAAACTCAGTTTTCACACTCTATGCTTAGTGCCCTTTGTATGGCTAGGACTGAAATGAACCTGGTAGAGCATCCCACACAAACGAATGCTCCACATGCGGGTTTCACATGCCACCAACTCCACATTCACAGGCAACTTCAGCGCCACAGCCGTTTTCAGATAGCCCTCAATGCAAAGGCTCTAGACGCAAATATTGGTGTGAGAGCTAATTCAATCAAGGAAACACTGCATGTTGGTGAAGGGCATATTGAAGAAGGATCAGCCGAGTGGTTCTTGTGGGAGAACAACTCCATTTGGCTCACTAACTTCACACACCATCAGGCTTCCAAGCAGCTCTCAAGGAAACTCAGTTTTCACACTCTATGCTTAGTGCCCTTTGTATGGCTAGGACTGAAATGAACCTGGTAGAGCATCCCACACAAACGAATGCTCCACATGCGGGTTTCACATGCCACCAACTCCACATTCACAGGCAACTTCAGCGCCACAGCCGTTTTCAGATAGCCCTCAATGCAAAGGCTCTAGACGCAAATATTGGTGTGAGAGCTAATTCAATCAAGGAAACACTGCATGTTGGTGAAGGGCATATTGAAGAAGGATCAGCCGAGTGGTTCTTGTGGGAGAACAACTCCATTTGGCTCACTAACTTCACACACCATCAGGCTTCCAAGCAGCTCTCAAGGAAACTCAGTTTTCACACTCTATGCTTAGTGCCCTTTGATGCATATCTAGAAATGAACCTGGTAGAGCATCCCACACAAACGAATGCTCCACATGCGGGTTTCACATGCCACCAACTCCACATTCACAGGCAACTTCAGCGCCACAGCCGTTTCAGATAGCCCTCAATGCAAAGGCTCTAGACGCAAATATTGGTGTGAGAGCTAATTCAATCAAGGAAACACTGCATGTTGGTGAAGGGCATATTGAAGAAGGATCAGCCGAGTGGTTCTTGTGGGAGAACAACTCCATTTGGCTCACTAACTTCACACACCATCAGGCTTCCAAGCAGCTCTCAAGGAAACTCAGTTTTCACACTCTATGCTTAGTGCCCTTTGTATGACTAGGACTGAAATGAACCTGGTAGAGCATCCCACAAAACGAATGCTCCACATGCGGGTTTCACATGCCACCAACTCCACATTCACAGGCAACTTCAGCGCCACAGCCGTTTTCAGATAGCCCTCAATGCAAAGGCTCTAGACGCAAATATTGGTGTGAGAGCTAATTCAATCAAGGAAACACTGCATGTTCATGAAGGGTATATTGAAGAAGGATCAGCCGAGTGGTTCTTGTGGGAGAACAACTCCATTTGGCTCACTAACTTCACACACCATCAGGCTTCCAAGCAGCTCTCAAGGAAACTCAGTTTTCACACACTATGCTTAGTGCCCTTTGTATGGCTAGGACTGAAATGAACCTGGTAGAGCATCCACACAAACGAATGCTCACATGCGGGTTTCACATGCCACCAACTCCACATTCACAGGCAACTTCAGCGCCACAGCCATTTTCAGATAGCCCTCAATGCAAAGGCTCTAGAAGCAAATATTGGTGTGAGAGCTAATTCAATCAAGGAAACACTGCATGTTGGTGAAGGGCATATTGAAGAAGGATCAGCCGAGTGGTTCTTGTGGAGAACAACTCCATTTGGCTCACTAACTTCACACACCATCAGGCTTCCAAGCAGCTCTCAAGGAAACTCAGTTTTCACACTCTATGCTTAGTGCCCTTTGTATGGCTAGGACTGAAATGAACCTGGTAGAGCATCCCACACAAACGAATGCTCCACATGCGGGTTTCACATGCCACCAACTCCACATTCACAGGCAACTTCAGCGCCACAGCCGTTTTCAGATAGCCCTCAATGCAAAGGCTCTAGACGCAAATATTGGTGTGAGAGCTAATTCAATCAAGGAAACACTGCATGTTGGTGAAGGGCATATTGAATAAGGATCAGCCGAGTGGTTCTTGTGGGAGAACAACTCCATTTGGCTCACTAACTTCACACACCATCAGGCTTCCAAGCAGCTCTCAAGGAAACTCAGTTTTCACACTCTATGA
>NW_026701457.1:0-38857 GCF_030435755.1 Ochotona princeps | reverse complement strand
TGGCATGTGAAACCCGCATGTGGAGCATTCGTTTGTGTGGCATTCTGACCAAGCTTCATTTCATTCCTAGGCACACAAAGGGCACTAAGCATAGAGTGTGAAAACTGAGTTTCCTTGAGAGCTGCTTGGAAGCCTGATGGTGTGTGAAGTTAGTGAGCCAAATGGAGTTGTTCTCCCACAAGAACCACTCGGTTGATCATTCTTCAATATGCCCTTCACCAACATTCAGTGTTTCCTTGATTGAATTAGCTCTCACACCAATATTTGCGTCTAGAGCCTTTGCATTGTGGGCTATCTGAAAACGGCTGTGGCGCTGAAGTTGCCTGTGAATGTGGAGTTGGTGGCATGTGAAACCCGCATGTGGAGCATTCGTTTGTGTGGGATGCTCTACCAGGTTCATTCCTAGATAAGGCACTCAAAGGACACTAAGCATAGAGTGTGAAAACTGAGTTTCCTTGAGAGCTGCTTGGAAGCCTGATGGTGTGTGAAGTTAGTGAGCCAAATGGAGTTGTTCTCCCACAAGAATCACTCGGCTGATCCTTCTTCAATATGCCCTTCACCAACATGCAGTGTTTCCTTGATTGAATTAACTCTCACACCAATATTTGCGTCTAGAGCCTTTGCATTGAGGGCTATCTGAAAACGGCTGTGGCGCTGAAGTTGCCTGTGAATGTGGAGTTGGTGGCATGTGAAACCCGCATGTGGAGCATTCGTTTGTGTGGAATGCTCTACCAGGTTCATTCCTAGATAATGCACTCAAAGGGCACTAAGCATAGAGTGTGAAAACTGAGTTTCCTTGAGAGCTGCTTGGAAGCCTGATGGTGTGTGAAGTTAGTGAGCCAAATGGAGTTGTTCTCCCACAAGAACCCCTCGGCTGATCCTTCTTCAATATGCCCTTCACCAACATGCAGTGTTTCCTTGATTGAATTAACTCTCACACCAATATTTGCGTCTAGAGCCTTTGCATTGAGGGCTATCTGAAAACGGCTGTGGCGCTGAAGTTGCCTGTGAATGTGGAGTTGGTGGCATGTGAAACCCGCATGTGGAGCATTCGTTTGTGTGGGATGCTCTACCAGGTTCATTCCTAGATAATGCACTCAAAGGGCACTAAACATAGAGTGTGAAAACTGAGTTTCCTTGAGAGCTGCTTGGAAGCCTGATGGTGTGTGAAGTTAGTGAGCCAAATGGAGTTGTTCTCCCACAAGAACCACTCGGCTGATCCTTCTTCAATATGCCCTTCACCAACATGCAGTGTTTCCTTGATTGAATTAGCTCTCACACCAATATTTGCGTCTAGAGCCTTTGCATTGAGGGCTATCTGAAAACGGCTGTGGCGCTGAAGTTGCCTGTGAATGTGGAGTTGGTGGCATGTGAAACCCGCATGTGGAGCATTCGTTTGTGTGGGATGCTCTACCAGGTTCATTCCTAGATAATGCACTCAAAGGGCACTAAACATAGAGTGTGAAAACTGAGTTTCCTTGAGAGCTGCTTGGAAGCCTGATGGTGTGTGAAGTTAGTGAGCCAAATGGAGTTGTTCTCCCACAAGAACCACTCGGCTGATCCTTCTTCAATATGCCCTTCACCAACATGCAGTGTTTCCTTGATTGAATTAGCTCTCACACCAATATTTGCGTCTAGAGCCTTTGCATTGAGGGCTATCTGAAAACGGCTGTGGCGCTGAAGTTGCCTGTGAATGTGGAGTTGGTGGCATGTGAAACCCGCATGTGGAGCATTCGTTTGTGTGGGATGCTCTACCAGGTTCATTCCTAGATAATGCACTCAAAGGGCACTAAACATAGAGTGTGAAAACTGAGTTTCCTTGAGAGCTGCTTGGAAGCCTGATGGTGTGTGAAGTTAGTCAGCCAAATGGAGTTGTTCTCCCACAAGAACCACTCGGCTGATCCTTCTTCAATATGCCCTTCACCAACATGCAGTGTTTCCTTGATTGAATTAGCTCTCACACCAATATTTGCGTCTAGAGCCTTTGCATTGAGGGCTATCTGAAAACGGCTGTGGCGCTGAAGTTGCCTGTGAATGTGGAGTTGGTGGCATGTGAAACCCGCATGTGGAGCATTCGTTTGTGTGGGATGCTGACCAAGCTTCATTTCAGTCCTAGCCACACAAAGACCACTAAGCATAGAGTGTGAAAACTGAGTTTCCTTGAGAGCTGCTTGGAAGCCTGATGGTGTGTGGAGTTAGTGAGCCAAATGGAGTTGTTCTCCCACAAGAACCACTCGGCTGATCCTTCTTCAATATGCCCTTCACCAACATGCAGTGTTTCCTTGATTGAATTAGCTCTCACACCAATATTTGCGTCTAGAGCCTTTGCATTGAGGGCTATCTGAAAACGGCTGTGGCGCTGAAGTTGCCTGTGAATGTGGAGTTGGTGGCATGTGAAACCCGCATGTGGAGCATTCGTTTGTGTGGGATGCTCTACCAGGTTCATTCCTAGATAATGCACTCAAAGGGCACTAAGCATAGAGTGTGAAAACTGAGTTTCCTTGAGAGCTGCTTGGAAGCCTGATGGTGTGTGAAGTTAGTGAGCCAAATGGAGTTGTTCTCCCACAAGAACCACTCGGCTGATCCTTCTTCAATGTGCCCTTCACCAACATGCAGTGTTTCCTTGATTGAATTAGCTCTCACACCAATATTTGCGTCTAGAGCCTTTGGATTGAGGGCTATCTGAAAACGGCTGTGGCGCTGAAGTTGCCTGTGAATGTGGAGTTGGTGGCATGTGAAACCCGCATGTGGAGCATTCGTTTGTGTGGGATGCTCTACCAGGTTCATTCCTAGATAATGCACTCAAAGGGCACTAAGCATAGAGTGTGAAAACTGAGTTTCCTTGAGAGCTGCTTGGAAGCCTGATGGTGTGTGAACTTAGTGAGCCAAATGGAGTTGTTCTCCCACAAGAACCACTCGGCTGATCCTTCTTCAATATGCCCTTCACCAACATGCAGTGTTTCCTTGATTGAATTAGCTCTCACACCAATATTTGCGTCTAGAGCCTTTGCATTGAGGGCTATCTGAAAACGGCTGTGGCGCTGAAGTTGCCTGTGAATGTGGAGTTGGTGGCATGTGAAACTCGCATGTGGAGCATTCGTTTGTGTGGGATGCTCTACCAGGTTCATTCCTGGATAATGCACTCAAAGGGCACTAAACATAGAGTGTGAAAACTGAGTTTCCTTGAGAGCTGCTTGGAAGCCTGATGGTGTGTGAAGTTAGTGAGCCAAATGGAGTTGTTCTCCCACAAGAACCACTCGGCTGATCCTTCTTCAATATGCCCTTCACCAACATGCAGTGTTTCCTTGATTGAATTAGCTCTCACACCAATATTTGCGTCTAGAGCCTTTGCATTGAGGGCTATCTGAAAACGGCTGTGGCGCTGAAGTTGCCTGTGAATGTGGAGTTGGTGGCATGTGAAACCCGCATGTGGAGCATTCGTTTGTGTGGGATGCTCTACCAGGTTCATTCCTAGATAATGCACTCAAAGGGCACTAAACATAGAGTGTGAAAACTGAGTTTCCTTGAGAGCTGCTTGGAAGCCTGATGGTGTGTGAAGTTAGTGAGCCAAATGGAGTTGTTCTCCCACAAGAACCACTCGGCTGATCCTTCTTCAATATGCCCTTCACCAACATGCAGTGTTTCCTTGATTGAATTAGCTCTCACACCAATATTTGCGTCTAGAGCCTTTGCATTGAGGGCTATCTGAAAACGGCTGTGGCGCTGAAGTTGCCTGTGAATGTGGAGTTGGTGGCATGTGAAACCCGCATGTGGAGCATTCGTTTGTGTGGGATGCTCTACCAGGTTCATTCCTAGATAATGCACTCAAAGGGCACTAAGCATAGAGTGTGAAAACTGAGTTTCCTTGAGAGCTGCTTGGAAGCCTGATGGTGTGTGAAGTTAGTGAGCCAAATGGAGTTGTTCTCCCACAAGAACCACTCGGCTGATCCTTCTTCAATATGCCCTTCACCAACATGCAGTGTTTCCTTGATTGAATTAGCTCTCACACCAATATTTGCGTCTAGAGCCTTTGCATTGAGGGCTATCTGAAAACGGCTGTGGCGCTGAAGTTGCCTGTGAATGTGGAGTTGGTGGCATGTGAAACCCGCATGTGGAGCATTCGTTTGTGTGGGATGCTCTACCAGGTTCATTCCTAGATAATGCACTCAAAGGGCACTAAGCATAGAGTGTGAAAACTGAGTTTCCTTGAGAGCTGCTTGGAAGCCTGATGGTGTGTGAAGTTAGTGAGCCAAATGGAGTTGTTCTCCCACAAGAACCACTCGGCTGATCCTTCTTCAATATTCCCTTCACCAACATGCAGTGTTTCCTTGATTGAATTAGCTCTCACACCAATATTTGCGTCTAGAGCCTTTGCATTGAGGGCTATCTGAAAACGGCTGTGGCGCTGAAGTTGCCTGTGAATGTGGAGTTGGTGGCATGTGAAACCCGCATGTGGAGCATTCCTTTGTGTGGGATGCTCTACCAGGTTCATTCCTAGATAATGCACTCAAAGGGCACTAAACATAGAGTGTGAAAACTGAGTTTCCTTGAGAGCTGCTTGGAAGCCTGATGGTGTGTGAAGTTAGTGAGCCAAATGGAGTTGTTCTCCCACAAGAACCACTCGGCTGATCCTTCTTCAATATGCCCTTCACCAACATGCAGTGTTTCCTTGATTGAATTAGCTCTCACACCAATATTTGCGTCTAGAGCCTTTGCATTGAGGGCTATCTGAAAACGGCTGTGGCGCTGAAGTTGCCTGTGAATGTGGAGTTGCTGGCATGTGAAACCCGCATGTGGAGCATTCGTTTGTGTGGGATGCTGACCAAGCTTCATTTCAGTCCTAGACACACAAAGGGCATTAAGCATAGAGTGTGAAAACTGAGTTTCCTTGAGAGCTGCTTGGAAGCCTGATGGTGTGTGAAGTAAGTGAGCCAAATGGAGTTGTTCTCCCACAAGAACCACTCGGCTGATCCTTCTTCAATATGCCCTTCACCAACATGCAGTGTTTCCTTGATTGAATTAGCTCTCACACCAATATTTGCGTCTAGAGCCTTTGCATTGAGGGCTATCTGAAAACGGCTGTGGCGCTGAAGTTGCCTGTGAATGTGGAGTTGGTGGCAAGTGAAACCCGCATGTGGAGCATTCGTTTGTGTGGGATGCTCTACCAGGTTCATTCCTAGATAATGCACTCAAAGGGCACTAAGCATAGAGTGTGAAAACTGAGTTTCCTTGAGAGCTGCTTGGAAGCCTGATGGTGTGTGAAGTTAGTGAGCCAAATGGAGTTGTTCTCCCACAAGAACCACTCGGCTGATCCTTCTTCAATATGCCCTTCACCAACATGCAGTGTTTCCTTGATTGAATTAGCTCTCACACCAATATTTGCGTCTAGAGCCTTTGCATTGAGGGCTATCTGAAAACGGCTGTGGCGCTGAAGTTGCCTGTGAATGTGGAGTTGGTGGCATGTGAAACCCGCATGTGGAGCATTCGTTTGTGTGGAATGCTGACCAAGCTTCATTTCATTCCTAGGCACACAAAGGGCACTAAGCATAGAGTGTGAAAACTGAGTTTCCTTGAGAGCTGCTTGGAAGCCTGATGGTGTGTGAAGTTAGTGAGCCAAATGGAGTTGTTCTCCCACAAGAACCACTCGGCTGATCCTTCTTCAATATGCCCTTCAGCAACATGCAGTGTTTCCTTGATTGAATTAGCTCTCACACCAATATTTGCGTCTAGAGCCTTTGCATTGAGGGCTATGTGAAAACGGCTGTGGCGCTGAAGTTGCCTGTGAATGTGGAGTTGGTGGCATGTGAAACCCGCATGTGGAGCATTTGTTTGTGTGGGATGCTCTACCAGGTTCATTCCTAGATAATGCACTCAAAGGGCACTAAGCATAGAGTGTGAAAACTGAGTTTCCTTGAGAGCTGCTTGGAAGCCTGATGGTGTGTGAAGTTAGTGAGCCAAATGGAGTTGTTCTCCCACAAGAACCACTCGGCTGATCCTTCTTCAATATGCACTTCACCAACATGCAGTGTTTCCTTTATTGAATTAGCTCTCACACCAATATTTGTGTCTAGAGCCTTTGCATTGTGGGCTATCTGAAAACGGCTGTGGCGCTGAAGTTGCCTGTGAATGTGGAGTTGGTGGCATGTGAAACCCGCATGTGGAGCATTCGTTTGTGTGGGATGCTCTACCAGGTTCATTCCTAGATAATGCACTCAAAGGGCACTAAGCATAGAGTGTGAAAACTGAGTTTCCTTGAGAGCTGCTTGGAAGCCTGATGGTGTGTGAAGTTAGTGAGCCAAATGGAGTTGTTCTCCCACAAGATCCACTCGGCTGATCCTTCTTCAATATGCCCTTCACCAACATGCAGTGTTTCCTTGATTGAATTAGCTCTCACACCAATATTTGCGTCTAGAGCCTTTGCATTGAGGGCTATCTGAAAACGGCTGTGGCGCTGAAGTTGCCTGTGAATGTGGAGTTGGTGGCATGTGAAACCCGCATGTGGAGCATTCGTTTGTGTGGGATGCTGACCAAGCTTCATTTCATTCCTAGGCACACAAAGGGCACTAAGCATAGAGTGTGAAAACTGAGTTTCCTTGAGAGCTGCTTGGAAGCCTGATGGTGTGTGAAGTTAGTGAGCCAAATGGAGTTGTTCTCCCACAAGAACCACTCGGCTGATCCTTCTTCAATATGCACTTCACCAACATGCAGTGTTTCCTTGATTGAATTAGCTCTCACACCAATATTTGCGTCTAGAGCCTTTGCATTGAGGGCTATCTGAAAACGGCTGTGGCGCTGAAGTTGCCTGTGAATGTGGAGTTGCTGGCATGTGAAACACGCATGTGGAGCATTCGTTTGTGTGGGATGCTGACCAAGCTTCATTTCAGTCCTAGGCACACAAAGGGCATTAAGCATAGAGTGTGAAAACTGAGTTTCCTTGAGAGCTGCTTGGAAGCCTGATGGTGTGTGAAGTTAGTGAGCCAAATGGAGTTGTTCTCCCACAAGAACCACTCGGCTGATCCTTCTTCAATATGCCCTTCACCAACATACAGTGTTTCCTTGATTGAATTAGCTCTCACACCAATATTTGCGTCTAGAGCCTTTGCATTGAGGGCTATCTGAAAACGGCTGTGGCGCTGAAGTTGCCTGTGAATGTGGAGTTGGTGGCATGTGAAACCCGCATGTGGAGCATTTGTTTGTGTGGGATGCTCTACCAGGTTCATTCCTAGATAATGCACTCAAAGGGCACTAAGCATAGAGTGTGAAAACTGAGTTTCCTTGAGAGCTGCTTGGAAGCCTGATGGTGTGTGAAGTTAGTGAGCCAAATGGAGTTGTTCTCCCACAAGAACCACTCGGCTGATCCTTCTTCAATATGCCCTTCACCAACATGCAGTGTTTCCTTGATTGAATTAGCTCTCACACCAATATTTGTGTCCAGAGCCTTTGCATTGTGGGCTATCTGAAAACGGCTGTGGCGCTGAAGTTGCCTGTGAATGTGGAGTTGGTGGCATGTGAAACCCGCATGTGGAGCATTCGTTTGTGTGGGATGCTCTACCAGGTTCATTCCTAGATAATGCACTCAAAGGGCACTAAGCATAGAGTGTGAAAACTGAGTTTCCTTGAGAGCTGCTTGGAAGCCTGATGGTGTGTGAAGTTAGTGAGCCAAATGGAGTTGTTCTCCCACAAGATCCACTCGGCTGATCCTTCTTCAATATGCCCTTCACCAACATTCAGTGTTTCCTTGATTGAATTAGCTCTCACACCAATATTTGCGTCTAGAGCCTTTGCATTGTGGGCTATCTGAAAACGGCTGTGGCGCTGAAGTTGCCTGTGAATGTGGAGTTGGTGGCATGTGAAACCCGCATGTGGAGCATTCGTTTGTGTGGGATGCTCTACCAGGTTCATTCCTAGATAAGGCACTCAAAGGACACTAAGCATAGAGTGTGAAAACTGAGTTTCCTTGAGAGCTGCTTGGAAGCCTGATGGTGTGTGAAGTTAGTGAGCCAAATGGAGTTGTTCTCCCACAAGAATCACTCGGCTGATCCTTCTTCAATATGCCCTTCACCAACATGCAGTGTTTCCTTGATTGAATTAACTCTCACACCAATATTTGCGTCTAGAGCCTTTGCATTGAGGGCTATCTGAAAACGGCTGTGGCGCTGAAGTTGCCTGTGAATGTGGAGTTGGTGGCATGTGAAACCCGCATGTGGAGCATTCGTTTGTGTGGAATGCTCTACCAGGTTCATTCCTAGATAATGCACTCAAAGGGCACTAAGCATAGAGTGTGAAAACTGAGTTTCCTTGAGAGCTGCTTGGAAGCCTGATGGTGTGTGAAGTTAGTGAGCCAAATGGAGTTGTTCTCCCACAAGAACCACTCGGCTGATCCTTCTTCAATATGCCCTTCACCAACATGCAGTGTTTCCTTGATTGAATTAACTCTCACACCAATATTTGCGTCTAGAGCCTTTGCATTGAGGGCTATCTGAAAACGGCTGTGGCGCTGAAGTTGCCTGTGAATGTGGAGTTGGTGGCATGTGAAACCCGCATGTGGAGCATTCGTTTGTGTGGGATGCTCTACCAGGTTCATTCCTAGATAATGCACTCAAAGGGCACTAAACATAGAGTGTGAAAACTGAGTTTCCTTGAGAGCTGCTTGGAAGCCTGATGGTGTGTGAAGTTAGTGAGCCAAATGGAGTTGTTCTCCCACAAGAACCACTCGGCTGATCCTTCTTCAATATGCCCTTCACCAACATGCAGTGTTTCCTTGATTGAATTAGCTCTCACACCAATATTTGCGTCTAGAGCCTTTGCATTGAGGGCTATCTGAAAACGGCTGTGGCGCTGAAGTTGCCTGTGAATGTGGAGTTGGTGGCATGTGAAACCCGCATGTGGAGCATTCGTTTGTGTGGGATGCTCTACCAGGTTCATTCCTAGATAATGCACTCAAAGGGCAATAAGCATAGAGTGTGAAACCTGAGTTTCCTTGAGAGCTGCTTGGAAGCCTGATGGTGTGTGAAGTTAGTGAGCCAAATGGAGTTGTTCTCCCACAAGAACCACTCGGCTGATCCTTCTTCAATATGCCCTTCACCAACATGCAGTGTTTCCTTGATTGAATTAGCTCTCACACCAATATTTGCGTCTAGAGCCTTTGCATTGAGGGCTATCTGAAAACGGCTGTGGCGCTGAAGTTGCCTGTGAATGTGGAGTTGGTGGCATGTGAAACCCGCATGTGGAGCATTCGTTTGTGTGGGATGCTCTACCAGGTTCATTCCTAGATAATGCACTCAAAGGGCACTAAACATAGAGTGTGAAAACTGAGTTTCCTTGAGAGCTGCTTGGAAGCCTGATGGTGTGTGAAGTTAGTGAGCCAAATGGAGTTGTTCTCCCACAAGAACCACTCGGCTGATCCTTCTTCAATATGCCCTTCACCAACATGCAGTGTTTCCTTGATTGAATTAGCTCTCACACCAATATTTGCGTCTAGAGCCTTTGCATTGAGGGCTATCTGAAAACGGCTGTGGCGCTGAAGTTGCCTGTGAATGTGGAGTTGGTGGCATGTGAAACCCGCATGTGGAGCATTCGTTTGTGTGGGATGCTCTACCAGGTTCATTCCTAGATAATGCACTCAAAGGGCACTAAACATAGAGTGTGAAAACTGAGTTTCCTTGAGAGCTGCTTGGAAGCCTGATGGTGTGTGAAGTTAGTCAGCCAAATGGAGTTGTTCTCCCACAAGAACCACTCGGCTGATCCTTCTTCAATATGCCCTTCACCAACATGCAGTGTTTCCTTGATTGAATTAGCTCTCACACCAATATTTGCGTCTAGAGCCTTTGCATTGAGGGCTATCTGAAAACGGCTGTGGCGCTGAAGTTGCCTGTGAATGTGGAGTTGGTGGCATGTGAAACCCGCATGTGGAGCATTCGTTTGTGTGGGATGCTGACCAAGCTTCATTTCAGTCCTAGCCACACAAAGACCACTAAGCATAGAGTGTGAAAACTGAGTTTCCTTGAGAGCTGCTTGGAAGCCTGATGGTGTGTGAAGTTAGTGAGCCAAATGGAGTTGTTCTCCCACAAGAACCACTCGGCTGATCCTTCTTCAATATGCCCTTCACCAACATGCAGTGTTTCCTTGATTGAATTAGCTCTCACACCAATATTTGCGTCTAGAGCCTTTGCATTGAGGGCTATCTGAAAACGGCTGTGGCGCTGAAGTTGCCTGTGAATGTGGAGTTGGTGGCATGTGAAACCCGCATGTGGAGCATTCGTTTGTGTGGGATGCTCTACCAGGTTCATTCCTAGATAATGCACTCAAAGGGCACTAAGCATAGAGTGTGAAAACTGAGTTTCCTTGAGAGCTGCTTGGAAGCCTGATGGTGTGTGAAGTTAGTGAGCCAAATGGAGTTGTTCTCCCACAAGAACCACTCGGCTGATCCTTCTTCAATATGCCCTTCACCAACATGCAGTGTTTCCTTGATTGAATTAGCTCTCACACCAATATTTGCGTCTAGAGCCTTTGCATTGAGGGCTATCTGAAAACGGCTGTGGCGCTGAAGTTGCCTGTGAATGTGGAGTTGGTGGCATGTGAAACCCGCATGTGGAGCATTCGTTTGTGTGGGATGCTCTACCAGGTTCATTCCTAGATAATGCACTCAAAGGGCACTAAACATAGAGTGTGAAAACTGAGTTTCCTTGAGAGCTGCTTGGAAGCCTGATGGTGTGTGAAGTTAGTGAGCCAAATGGAGTTGTTCTCCCACAAGAACCACTCGGCTGATCCTTCTTCAATATGCCCTTCACCAACATGCAGTGTTTCCTTGATTGAATTAGCTCTCACACCAATATTTGCGTCTAGAGCCTTTGCATTGAGGGCTATCTGAAAACGGCTGTGGCGCTGAAGTTGCCTGTGAATGTGGAGTTGGTGGCATGTGAAACCCGCATGTGGAGCATTCGTTTGTGTGGGATGCTCTACCAGGTTCATTCCTAGATAATGCACTCAAAGGGCACTAAGCATAGAGTGTGAAAACTGAGTTTCCTTGAGAGCTGCTTGGAAGCCTGATGGTGTGTGAAGTTAGTGAGCCAAATGGAGTTGTTCTCCCACAAGAACCACTCGGCTGATCCTTCTTCAATATGCCCTTCACCAACATGCAGTGTTTCCTTGATTGAATTAGCTCTCACACCAATATTTGCGTCTAGAGCCTTTGCATTGAGGGCTATCTGAAAACGGCTGTGGCGCTGAAGTTGCCTGTGAATGTGGAGTTGGTGGCATGTGAAACCCGCATGTGGAGCAATCGTTTGTGTGGGATGCTCTACCAGGTTCATTCCTAGATAATGCACTCAAAGGGCACTAAGCATAGAGTGTGAAAACTGAGTTTCCTTGAGAGCTGCTTGGAAGCCTGATGGTGTGTGGAGTTAGTGAGCCAAATGGAGTTGTTCTCCCACAAGAACCACTCGGCTGATCCTTCTTCAATATGCCCTTCACCAACATGCAGTGTTTCCTTGATTGAATTAGCTCTCACACCAATATTTGCGTCTAGAGCCTTTGCATTGAGGGCTATCTGAAAACGGCTGTGGCGCTGAAGTTGCCTGTGAATGTGGAGTTGGTGGCATGTGAAACCCGCATGTGGAGCATTCGTTTGTGTGGGATGCTCTACCAGGTTCATTCCTAGATAATGCACTCCAAGGGCACTAAGCATAGAGTGTGAAAACTGAGTTTCCTTGAGAGCTGCTTGGAAGCCTGATGGTGTGTGAAGTTAGTGAGCCAAATGGAGTTGTTCTCCCACAAGAACCACTCGGCTGATCCTTCTTCAATATGCCCTTCACCAACATGCAGTGTTTCCTTGATTGAATTAGCTCTCACACCAATATTTGCGTCTAGAGCCTTTGCATTGAGGGCTATCTGAAAACGGCTGTGGCGCTGAAGTTGCCTGTGAATGTGGAGTTGGTGGCATGTGAAACCCGCATGTGGAGCATTCGTTTGTGTGGGATGCTCTACCAGGTTCATTCCTAGATAATGCACTCCAAGGGCACTAAGCATAGAGTGTGAAAACTGAGTTTCCTTGAGAGCTGCTTGGAAGCCTGATGGTGTGTGAAGTTAGTGAGCCAAATGGAGTTGTTCTCCCACAAGAACCACTCGGCTGATCCTTCTTCAATATGCCCTTCACCAACATGCAGTGTTTCCTTGATTGAATTAGCTCTCACACCAATATTTGCGTCTAGAGCCTTTGCATTGAGGGCTATCTGAAAACGGCTGTGGCGCTGAAGTTGCCTGTGAATGTGGAGTTGGTGGCATGTGAAACTCGCATGTGGAGCATTCGTTTGTGTGGGATGCTCTACCAGGTTCATTCCTGGATAATGCACTCAAAGGGCACTAAACATAGAGTGTGAAAACTGAGTTTCCTTCAGAGCTGCTTGGAAGCCTGATGGTGTGTGAAGTTAGTGAGCCAAATGGAGTTGTTCTCCCACAAGAACCACTCGGCTGATCCTTCTTCAATATGCCCTTCACCAACATGCAGTGTTTCCTTGATTGAATTAGCTCTCACACCAATATTTGCGTCTAGAGCCTTTGCATTGAGGGCTATCTGAAAATGGCTGTGGCGCTGAAGTTGCCTGTGAATGTGGAGTTGGTGGCATGTGAAACCCGCATGTGGAGCATTCGTTTGTGTGGGATGCTCTACCAGGTTCATTCCTAGATAATGCACTCAAAGGGCACTAAACATAGAGTGTGAAAACTGAGTTTCCTTGAGAGCTGCTTGGAAGCCTGATGGTGTGTGAAGTTAGTGAGCCAAATGGAGTTGTTCTCCCACAAGAACCACTCGGCTGATCCTTCTTCAATATGCCCTTCACCAACATGCAGTGTTTCCTTGATTGAATTAGCTCTCACACCAATATTTGCGTCTAGAGCCTTTGCATTGAGGGCTATCTGAAAACGGCTGTGGCGCTGAAGTTGCCTGTGAATGTGGAGTTGGTGGCATGTGAAACCCGCATGTGGAGCATTCGTTTGTGTGGGATGCTCTACCAGGTTCATTCCTAGATAATGCACTCAAAGGGCACTAAAAATAGAGTGTGAAAACTGAGTTTCCTTGAGAGCTGCTTGGAAGCCTGATGGTGTGTGAAGTTAGTGAGCCAAATGGAGTTGTTCTCCCACAAGAACCACTCGGCTGACCCTTCTTCAATATGCCCTTCACCAATATGCAGTGTTTTCTTGATTGAATTAGCTCTCACACCAATATTTGTGTCTAGAGCGTTTGCATTGAGGGCTATCTGAAAACGGCTGTGGCACTGAGGTTGCCTGTGAATGTGCAGTTGGTGGCATGTGAAACCCGCATGTGGAGCATTCATTTGTGTGGGATGCTCTACCAGGTTCTTTCCTAGATAATGCACTCAAAGGGCACTAAGCATAGAGTGTGAAAACTGAGTTTCCTTGAGAGCTGCTTGGAAGCCTGATGGAGTGTGAAGTTAGTGAGCCAAACAGAGTTGTTCTCCCACAAGAACCACTCGGCTGATCCTTCTTCAATATGCCCTTCACCAACATGCAGTGTTTCCTTGATTGAATTAGCTCTCACACCAATATTTGCGTCTAGAGCCTTTGCATTGAGGGCTATGTGAAAACGGCTGTGGCGCTGAAGTTGCCTGTGAATGTGGAGTTGGTGGCATGTGAAACCCGCATGTGGAGCATTCGTTTGTGTGGGATGCTCTACCAGGTTCATTCCTAGATAATGCACTCAAAGGGCACTAAGCATAGAGTGTGAAAACTGAGTTTCCTTGAGAGCTGCTTGGAAGCCTGATGGTGTGTGAAGTTAGTGAGCCAAATGGAGTTGTTCTCCCACAAGAAACACTCGGCTGATCCTTCTTCAATATGCCCTTCACCAACATGCAGTGTTTCCTTGATTGAATTAGCTCTCACACCAATATTTGCGTCGAGAACCTTTGCATTGAGGGCTATCTGAAAACGGCTGTGGCGCTGAAGTTGCCTGTGAATGTGGAGTTGGTGGCATGTGAAACCCGCATGTGGAGCATTCGTTTGTGTGGGATGCTCATCAAGCCTCATTTCAGTCCTAGGAACTCAAAGGGCACTAAGCATAGAGTGTGAAAACTGAGTTTCCTTGAGAGCTGCTTGGAAGCCTGATGGTGTGTGGAGTTAGTGAGCCAAATGGAGTTGTTCTCCCACAAGAACCACTCGGCTGATCCTTCTTCAATATGCCCTTCACCAACATGCAGTGTTTCCTTGATTGAATTAACTCTCACACCAATATTTGCGTCTAGAGCCTTTGCATTGAGGGCTATCTGAAAACGGCTGTGGCGCTGAAGCTGCCTGAGAATGTGGAGTTGGTGGCATGTGAAACCCGCATGTGGAGCATTCGTTTGTGTGGGATGCTCACCAGGCCTCATTTCAGTCCTAGGAACTCAAAGGGCACTAAGCATAGAGTGTGAAACCTGAGTTTCCTTGAGAGCTGCTTGGAAGCCTGATGGTGTGTGAAGTTAGTGAGCCAAATGGAGTTGTTCTCCCACAAGAACCACTCGGCTGATCCTTCTTCAATATGCCCTTCACCAACATGCAGTGTTTCCTTGATTGAATTAGCTCTCACACCAATATTTGCGTCTATAGCCTTTGCATTGAGGGCTATCTGAAAACAGCTGTGGCGCTGAAGTTGCCTGAGAATGTGGAGTTGGTGGCATGTGAAACCCGCATGTGGAGCATTCGTTTGTGTGGGATGCTCACCAGGCCTCATTTCAGTCCTAGGAACTCAAAGGGCACTAAGCATAGAGTGTGAAAACTGAGTTTCCTTGAGAGCTGCTTGGAAGCCTGATGGTGTGTGAAGTTAGTGAGCCAAATGGAGTTGTTCTCCCACAAGAACCACTCGGCTGATCCTTCTTCAATATGCCCTTCACCAACATGCAGTGTTTCCTTGATTGAATTAGCTCTCACACCAATATTTGCGTCTAGAGCCTTTGCATTGAGGGCTATCTGAAAACGGCTGTGGCGCTGAAGTTGCCTGTGAATGTGGAGTTGGTGGCATGTGAAACCCGCATGTGGAGCATTCGTTTGTGTGGTATGCTCTACCAGGATCATTCCTAGATAATGCACTCAAAGGGCACTAAGCATAGAGTGTGAAAACTGAGTTTCCTTGAGAGCTGCTTGGAAGCCTGATGGTGTGTGAAGTTAGTGAGCCAAATGGAGTTGTTCTCCCACAAGAACCACTCGGCTGATCCTTCTTCAATATGCCCTTCACCAACATGCAGTGTTTCCTTGATTGAATTAACTCTCACACCAATATTTGCGTCTAGAGCCTTTGGCTTGAGGGCTATCTGAAAACGGCTGTGGCGCTGAAGTTTCCTGAGAATGTGGAGTTGGTGGCATGTGAAACCCGCATGTGGAGCATTCGTTTGTGTGGGATGCTCACCAAGCCTCATTTCAGTCCTAGGAACTCAAAGGGCACTAAGCATAGAGTGTGAAAACTGAGTTTCCTTGAGAGCTGCTTGGAAGCCTGATGGTGTGTGAAGTTAGTGAGCCAAATGGAGTTGTTCTCCCACAAGAACCACTCGGCTGATCCTTCTTCAATATGCCCTTCACCAACATGCAGTGTTTCCTTGATTGAATTAGCTCTCACACCAATATTGGCGTCTAGAGCCTTTGCATTGAGGGCTATGTGAAAACGGCTGTGGCGCTGAAGTTGCCTGTGAATGTGGAGTTGGTGGCATGTGAAACCTGCATGTGGAGCATTCGTTTGCGTGGGATGCTCTACCAGGTTCATTCCTAGATAATGCACTCAAAGGGCACTAAACATAGAGTGTGCAAACTGAGTTTCCTTGAGAGCTGCTTGGAAGCCTGATGGTGTGTGAAGTTAGTGAGCCAAATGGAGTTGTTCTCCCACAAGAACCACTCGGCTGATCCTTCTTCAATATGCCCTTCACCAACATGCAGTGTTTCCTTGATTGAATTAGCTCTCACACCAATATTTGCGTCTAGAGCCTTTGCATTGAGGGCTATCTGAAAACGGCTGTGGCGCTGAAGTTGCCTGTGAATGTGGAGTTGGTGGCATGTGAAACCCGCATGTGGAGCATTCGTTTGCGTGGGATGCTCTACCAGGTTCATTCCTAGATAATGCACTCAAAGGGCACTAAACATAGAGTGTGCAAACTGAGTTTCCTTGAGAGCTGCTTGGAAGCCTGATGGTGTGTGAAGTTAGTGAGCCAAATGGAGTTGTTCTCCCACAAGAACCACTCGGCTGATCCTTCTTCAATATGCCCTTCACCAACATGCAGTGTTTCCTTGATTGAATTAGCTCTCACACCAATATTTGCGTCTAGAGCCTTTGCATTGAGGGCTATCTGAAAACGGCTGTGGCGCTGAAGTTGCCTGTGAATGTGGAGTTGGTGGCATGTGAAACCCGCATGTGGAGCATTCGTTTCTGTGGGATGCTCACCAAGCCTCATTTCATTACTAGGCACACAAAGGGCACTAAGCATAGAGTGTGAAAACTGAGTTTCCTTGAGAGCTGCTTGGAAGAGTGATGGTGTGTGAAGTTAGTGAGCCAAATGGAGTTGTTCTCCCACAAGAACCACTCGGCTGATCCTTCTTCAATATGCCCTTCACCAACATGCAGTGTTTCCTTGATTGAATTAGCTCTCACACCAATATTTGCGTCTAGAGCCTTTGCATTGAGGGCTATGTGAAAACGGCTGTGGCGCTGAAGTTGCCTGTGAATGTGGAGTTGGTGGCATGTGAAACCCGCATGTGGAGCATTCGTTTGTGTGGGATGCTCTACCAGGTTCATTCCTAGATAATGCACTCAAAGGGCACTAAGCATAGAGTGTGAAAACTGAGTTTCCTTGAGAGCTGCTTGGAAGCCTGATGGTGTGTGAAGTTAGTGAGCCAAATGGAGTTGTTCTCCCACAAGAACCACTCGGCTGATCCTTCTTCAATATGCCCTTCACCAACATGCAGTGTTTCCTTGATTGAATTAGCTCTCACACCAATATTTGCGTCTAGAGCCTTTGCATTGAGGGCTATCTGAAACCGGCTGTGGCGCTGAAGTTGCCTGTGAATGTGGAGTTGGTGGCATGTGAAACTCGCATGTGGAGCATTCGTTTGTGTGGGATGCTCTACCAGGTTCATTCCTGGATAATGCACTCAAAGGGCACTAAACATAGAGTGTGAAAACTGAGTTTCCTTGAGAGCTGCTTGGAAGCCTGATGGTGTGTGAAGTTAGTGAGCCAAATGGAGTTGTTCTCCCACAAGAACCACTCGGCTGATCTTTCTTCAATATGCCCTTCACCAACATGCAGTGTTTCCTTGATTGAATTAGCTCTCACACCAATATTTGCGTCTAGAGCCTTTGCATTGAGGGCTATCTGAAAATGGCTGTGGCGCTGAAGTTGCCTGTGAATGTGGAGTTGGTGGCATGTGAAACCCGCATGTGGAGCATTCCTTTGTGTGGGATGCTCTACCAGGTTCATTCCTAGATAATGCACTCAAAGGGCATTAAACATAGAGTGTGAAAACTGAGTTTCCTTGAGAGCTGCTTGGAAGCCTGATGGTGTGTGAAGTTAGTGAGCCAAATGGAGTTGTTCTCCCACAAGAAACACTCGGCTGATCTTTCTTCAATATGCCCTTCACCAACATGCAGTGTTTCCTTGATTGAATTAGCTCTCACACCAATATTTGCGTCTAGAGACTTTGCATTGAGGGCTATGTGAAAACGGCTGTGGCGCTGAAGTTGCCTGTGAATGTGGAGTTGGTGGCATGTGAAACCCGCATGTGGAGCATTCGTTTGTGTGGGATGCTCTACCAGGTTCATTCCTAGATAATGCACTCAAAGGGCACTAAGCATAGAGTGTGAAAACTGAGTTTCCTTGAGAGCTGCTTGGAAGCCTGATGGTGTGTGAAGTTAGTGAGCCAAATGGAGTTGTTCTCCCACAAGAACCACTCGGCTGATCCTTCTTCAATATGCCCTTCACCAACATGCAGTGTTTCCTTGATTGAATTAGCTCTCACACCAATATTTGCGTCTAGAGCCTTTGCATTGAGGGCTATCTGAAAATGGCTGTGGCGCTGAAGTTGCCTGTGAATGTGGAGTTGGTGGCATGTGAAACCCGCATGTGGAGCATTCGTTTGTGTGGGATGCTCACCAAGCTTCATTTCAGTCCTAGGAACTCAAAGTGCACTAAGCACAGAGTGTGAAAACTGAGTTTCCTTGAGAGCTGCTTGGAAGCCTGATGGTGTGTGAAGTTAGTGAGCCAAATGGAGTTGTTCTCCCACAAGAACCACTCGGCTGATCCTTCTTCAATATGCCCTTCACCAACATGCAGTGTTTCCTTGACTGAATTAGCTCTCACACCAATATTTGCGTCTAGAGCCTTTGCATTGAGGGCTATCTGAAAACAGCTATGGCGCTGAAGTTGCCTGAGAATGTGGAGATGGTGGCATGTGAAATCCGCATGTGGAGCATTCGTTTGTGTGGGATGCTCACCAAGCCTCATTTCAGTCCTAGGAACTCAAAGGGCACTAAGCATAGAGTGTGAAACCTGAGTTTCCTTGAGAGCTGCTTGGAAGCCTGATGGTGTGTGAAGTTAATGAGCCAAATGGAGTTGTTCTCCCACAAGAACCACTCGGCTGATCCTTCTTCAATATGCCCTTCACCAACATGCAGTGTTTCCTTGATTGAATTAGCTCTCACACCAATATTTGCGTCTAGAGCCTTTGCATTGAGGGCTATCTGAAAACGGCTGTGGCGCTGAAGTTGCCTGTGAATGTGGAGTTGGTGGCATGTGAAACCCGCATGTGCAGCATTCGTTTGTGTGAGATGCTCTACCAGGTTCATTCCTAGATAATGCACTCAAAGGGCACTAAAAATAGAGTGTGAAAACTGAGTTTCCTTGAGAGCTGCTTGGAAGAGTGATGGTGTGTGAAGTTAGTGAGCCAAATGGAGTTGTTCTCCCACAAGAACCACTCGGCTGATCCTTCTTCAATATGCCCTTCACCAACATGCAGTGTTTCCTTGATTGAATTAGCTCTCACACCAATATTTGCGTCTAGAGCCTTTGCATTGAGGGCTATCTGAAAACGGCTGTGGCGCTGAAGATGCCTGTGAATGTGGAGTTGGTGGCATGTGAAACCCGCATGTGGAGCATTCGTTTGTGTGGGATGCTCTACCAGGTTCATTCCTAGATAATGCACTCAAAGGGCACTAAGCATAGAGTGTGAAAACTGAGTTTCCTTGAGAGCTGCTTGGAAGCCTGATGGTGTGTGAAGTTAGTGAGCCAAATGGAGTTGTTCTCCCACAAGAACCACTCGGCTGATCCTTCTTCAATATGCCCTTCACCAACATGCAGTGTTTCCTTGATTGAATTAGCTCTCACACCAATATTTGCGTCTAGAGCCTTTGCATTGAGGGCTATCTGAAAACGGCGGTGGCACTGAAGTTGCCTGTGAATGTGGAGTTGGTGGCATGTGAAACTCGCATGTGCAGCATTCGTTTGTGTGGGATGCTCTACCAGGTTCATTCCTAGATAATGCACTCAAAGGGCACTAAGCATAGAGTGTGAAAACTGAGTTTCCTTGAGAGCTGCTTGGAAGAGTGATGGTGTGTGAAGTTAGTGAGCCAAATGGAGTTGTTCTCCCACAAGAACCACTCGGCTGATCCTTCTTCAATATGCCCTTCACCAACATGCAGTGTTTCCTTGATTGAATTAGCTCTCACACCAATATTTGCGTCTAGAGCCTTTGCATTGAGGGCTATCTGAAAACGGCTGTGGCGCTGAAGTTGCCTGTGAATGTGGAGTTGGTGGCATGTGAAACCCGCATGTGGAGCATTCGTTTGTGTGAGATGCTCTACCAGGTTCATTCCTAGATAATGCACTCAAAGGGCACTAAAAATAGAGTGTGAAAACTGAGTTTCCTTGAGAGCTGCTTGGAAGAGTGATGGTGTGTGAAGTTAGTGAGCCAAATGGAGTTGTTCTCCCACAAGAACCACTCGGCTGATCCTTCTTCAATATGCCCTTCACCAACATGCAGTGTTTCCTTGATTGAATTAGCTCTCACACCAATATTTGCGTCTAGAGCCTTTGCATTGAGGGCTATCTGAAAACGGCTGTGGCGCTGAAGATGCCTGTGAATGTGGAGTTGGTGGCATGTGAAACCCGCATGTGGAGCATTCGTTTGTGTGGCATGCTCTACCAGGTTCATTCCTAGATAATGCACTCAAAGGGCACTAAGCATAGAGTGTGAAAACTGAGTTTCCTTGAGAGCTGCTTGGAAGCCTGATGGTGTGTGAAGTTAGTCAGCCAAATGGAGTTGTTCTCCCACAAGAACCACTCGGCTGATCCTTCTTCAATATGCCCTTCACCAACATGCAGTGTTTCCTTGATTGAATTAGCTCTCACACCAATATTTGCGTCTAGAGCCTTTGCATTGAGGGCTATCTGAAAACGGCTGTGGCGATGAAGTTGCCTGTGAATGTGGAGTTGGTGGCATGTGAAACTCGCATGTGGAGCATTCGTTTGTGTGGGATGCTCTACCAGGTTCATTCCTGGATAATGCACTCAAAGGGCACTAAACATAGAGTGTGAAAACTGAGTTTCCTTGAGAGCTGCTTGGAAGCCTGATGGTGTGTGAAGTTAGTGAGCCAAATGGAGTTGTTCTCCCACAAGAACCACTCGGCTGATCCTTCTTCAATATGCCCTTCACCAACATGCAGTGTTTCCTTGATTGAATTAGCTCTCACACCAATATTTGCGTCTAGAGCCTTTGCATTGAGGGCTATCTGAAAATGGCTGTGGCGCTGAAGTTGCCTGTGAATGTGGAGTTGGTGGCATGTGAAACCCGCATGTGGAGCATTCGTTTGTGTGGGATGCTCTACCAGGTTCATTCCTAGATAATGCACTCAAAGGGCACTAAACATAGAGTGTGAAAACTGAGTTTCCTTGAGAGCTGCTTGGAAGAGTGATGGTGTGTGAAGTTAGTGAGCCAAATGGAGTTGTTCTCCCACAAGAAACACTCGGCTGATCCTTCTTCAATATGCCCTTCACCAACATGCAGTGTTTCATTGATTGAATTAGCTCTCACACCAATATTTGCGTCTAGAGCCTTTGCATTGAGGGCTATCTGAAAACGGCTGTGGCGCTGAAGTTGCCTGTGAATGTGGAGTTGGTGGCATGTGAAACCCGCATGTGCAGCATTCGTTTGTGTGGGATGCTCTACCAGGTTCATTCCTAGATAATGCACTCAAAGGGCACTAAAAATAGAGTGTGAAAACTGAGTTTCCTTGAGAGCTGCTTGGAAGAGTGATGGTGTGTGAAGTTAGTGAGCCAAATGGAGTTGTTCTCCCACAAGAACCACTCGGCTGATCCTTCTTCAATATGCCCTTCACCAACATGCAGTGTTTCCTTGATTGAATTAGCTCTCACACCAATATTTGCGTCTAGAGCCTTTGCATTGAGGGCTATCTGAAAACGGCTGTGGCGCTGAAGATGCCTGTGAATGTGGAGTTGGTGGCATGTGAAACCCGCATGTGGAGCATTCGTTTGTGTGGGATGCTCTACCAGGTTCATTCCTAGATAATGCACTCAAAGGGCACTAAGCATAGAGTGTGAAAACTGAGTTTCCTTGAGAGCTGCTTGGAAGCCTGATGGTGTGTGAAGTTAGTCAGCCAAATGGAGTTGTTCTCCCTCAAGAACCACTCGGCTGATCCTTCTTCAATATGCCCTTCACCAACATGCAGTGTTTCCTTGATTGAATTAGCTCTCACACCAATATTTGCGTCTAGAGCCTTTGGCTTGAGGGCTATCTGAAAACGGCTGTGGCGCTGAAGTTGCCTGTGAATGTGGAGTTGGTGGCATGTGAAACTCGCATGTGGAGCATTCGTTTGTGTGGGATGCTCTACCAGGTTCATTCCTGGATAATGCACTCAAAGGGCACTAAACATAGAGTGTGAAAACTGAGTTTCCTTGAGAGCTGCTTGGAAGCCTGATGGTGTGTGAAGTTAGTGAGCCAAATGGAGTTGTTCTCCCACAAGAACCACTCGGCTGATCCTTCTTCAATATGCCCTTCACCAACATGCAGTGTTTCCTTGATTGAATTAGCTCTCACACCAATATTTGCGTCTAGAGCCTTTGCATTGAGGGCTATCTGAAAATGGCTGTGGCGCTGAAGTTGCCTGTGAATGTGGAGTTGGTGGCATGTGAAACCCGCATGTGGAGCATTCGTTTGTGTGGGATGCTCTACCAGGTTCATTCCTAGATAATGCACTCAAAGGGCACTAAACATAGAGTGTGAAAACTGAGTTTCCTTGAGAGCTGCTTGGAAGCCTGATGGTGTGTGAAGTTAGTGAGCCAAATGGAGTTGTTCTCCCACAAGAAACACTCGGCTGATCCTTCTTCAATATGCCCTTCACCAACATGCAGTGTTTCCTTGATTGAATTAGCTCTCACACCAATATTTGCGTCTAGAGCCTTTGCATTGAGGGCTATCTGAAAACGGCTGTGGCGCTGAAGTTGCCTGTGAATGTGGAGTTGGTGGCATGTGAAACCCGCATGTGGAGCATTCGTTTGTGTGGGATGCTCTACCAGGTTCATTCCTAGATAATGCACTCAAAGGGCAGTAAGCATAGAGTGTGAAAACTGAGTTTCCTTGAGAGCTGCTTGGAAGCCTGATGGTGTGTGAAGTTAGTGAGCCAAATGGAGTTGTTCTCCCACAAGAACCACTCGGCTGATCCTTCTTGAATATGCCCTTCACCAACATGCAGTGTTTCCTTGATTGAATTAGCTCTCACACCAATATTTGCGTCTAGAGCCTTTGCATTGAGGGCTATCTGAAAACGGCGGTGGCACTGAAGTTGCCTGTGAATGTGGAGTTGGTGGCATGTGAAACTCGCATGTGCAGCATTCGTTTGTGTGGGATGCTCTACCAGGTTCATTCCTAGATAATGCACTCAAAGGGCACTAAGCATAGAGTGTGAAAACTGAGTTTCCTTGAGAGCTGCTTGGAAGAGTGATGGTGTGTGAAGTTAGTGAGCCAAATGGAGTTGTTCTCCCACAAGAACCACTCGGCTGATCCTTCTTCAATATGCCCTTCACCAACATGCAGTGTTTCCTTGATTGAATTAGCTCTCACACCAATATTTGCGTCTAGAGCCTTTGCATTGAGGGCTATCTGAAAACGGCTGTGGCGCTGAAGTTGCCTGTGAATGTGGAGTTGGTGGCATGTGAAACCCGCATGTGCAGCATTCGTTTGTGTGAGATGCTCTACCAGGTTCATTCCTAGATAATGCACTCAAAGGGCACTAAAAATAGAGTGTGAAAACTGAGTTTCCTTGAGAGCTGCTTGGAAGAGTGATGGTGTGTGAAGTTAGTGAGCCAAATGGAGTTGTTCTCCCACAAGAACCACTCGGCTGATCCTTCTTCAATATGCCCTTCACCAACATGCAGTGTTTCCTTGATTGAATTAGCTCTCACACCAATATTTGCGTCTAGAGCCTTTGCATTGAGGGCTATCTGAAAACGGCTGTGGCGCTGAAGATGCCTGTGAATGTGGAGTTGGTGGCATGTGAAACCCGCATGTGGAGCATTCGTTTGTGTGGGATGCTCTACCAGGTTCATTCCTAGATAATGCACTCAAAGGGCACTAAGCATAGAGTGTGAAAACTGAGTTTCCTTGAGAGCTGCTTGGAAGCCTGATGGTGTGTGAAGTTAGTGAGCCAAATGGAGTTGTTCTCCCACAAGAACCACTCGGCTGATCCTTCTTCAATATGCCCTTCACCAACATGCAGTGTTTCCTTGATTGAATTAGCTCTCACACCAATATTTGCGTCTAGAGCCTTTGCATTGAGGGCTATCTGAAAACGGCTGTGGCGCTGAAGTTGCCTGTGAATGTGGAGTTGGTGGCATGTGAAACTCGCATGTGGAGCATTCGTTTGTGTGGGATGCTCTACCAGGTTCATTCCTGGATAATGCACTCAAAGGGCACTAAACATAGAGTGTGAAAACTGAGTTTCCTTGAGAGCTGCTTGGAAGCCTGATGGTGTGTGAAGTTAGTGAGCCAAATGGAGTTGTTCTCCCACAAGAACCACTCGGCTGATCCTTCTTCAATATGCCCTTCACCAACATGCAGTGTTTCCTTGATTGAATTAGCTCTCACACCAATATTTGCGTCTAGAGCCTTTGCATTGAGGGCTATCTGAAAATGGCTGTGGCGCTGAAGTTGCCTGTGAATGTGGAGTTGGTGGCATGTGAAACCCGCATGTGGAGCATTCGTTTGTGTGGGATGCTCTACCAGGTTCATTCCTAGATAATGCACTCAAAGGGCACTAA
This sequence comes from Ochotona princeps, assembly GCF_030435755.1. Classification (NCBI taxonomy): domain Eukaryota; kingdom Metazoa; phylum Chordata; class Mammalia; order Lagomorpha; family Ochotonidae; genus Ochotona; species Ochotona princeps. Next base: position 14,558 of record NW_026701457.1, on the reverse strand, counting down.
ACATAGAGTGTGAAAACTGAGTTTCCTTGAGAGCTGCTTGGAAGAGTGATGGTGTGTGAAGTTAGTGAGGCAAATGGAGTTGTTCTCCCACAAGAAACACTCGGCTGATCCTTCTTCAATATGCCCTTCACCAACATGCAGTGTTTCCTTGATTGAATTAGCTCTCACACCAATATTTGCGTCTAGAGCCTTTGCATTGAGGGCTATCTGAAAACGGCTGTGGCGCTGAAGTTGCCTGTGAATGTGGAGTTGGTGGCATGTGAAACCCGCATGTGGAGCATTCGTTTGTGTGGGATGCTCTACCCGGTTCATTCCTAGATAATGCACTCAAAGGGCACTAAGCATAGAGTGTGAAAACTGAGTTTCCTTGAGAGCTGCTTGGAAGCCTGATGGTGTGTGAAGTTAGTCAGCCAAATGGAGTTGTTCTCCCACAAGAACCACTCGGCTGATCCTTCTTCAATATGCCCTTCACCAACATGCAGTGTTTCCTTGATTGAATTAGCTCTCACACCAATATTTGCGTCTAGAGCCTTTGGCTTGAGGGCTATCTGAAAACGGCTGTGGCGCTGAAGTTGCCTGTGAATGTGGAGTTGGTGGCATGTGAAACTCGCATGTGGAGCATTCGTTTGTGTGGGATGCTCTACCAGGTTCATTCCTGGATAATGCACTCAAAGGGCACTAAACATAGAGTGTGAAAACTGAGTTTCCTTGAGAGCTGCTTGGAAGCCTGATGGTGTGTGAAGTTAGTGAGCCAAATGGAGTTGTTCTCCCACAAGAACCACTCGGCTGATCCTTCTTCAATATGCCCTTCACCAACATGCAGTGTTTCCTTGATTGAATTAGCTCTCACACCAATATTTGCGTCTAGAGCCTTTGCATTGAGGGCTATCTGAAAACGGCTGTGGCGCTGAAGTTGCCTGTGAATGTGGAGTTGGTGGCATGTGAAACCCGCATGTGGAGCATTCGTTTGTGTGGGATGCTCTACCAGGTTCATTCCTAGATAATGCACTCAAAGGGCACTAAACATAGAGTGTGAAAACTGAGTTTCCTTGAGAGCTGCTTGGGAGCCTGATGGTGTGTGAAGTTAGTGAGCCAAATGGAGTTGTTCTCCCACAAGAAACACTCGGCTGATCCTTCTTCAATATGCCCTTCACCAACATGCAGTGTTTCCTTGATTGAATTAGCTCTCACACCAATATTTGCGTCTAGAGCCTTTGCATTGAGGGCTATCTGAAAACGGCTGTGGCGCTGAAGTTGCCTGTGAATGTGGAGTTGGTGGCATGTGAAACCCGCATGTGGAGCATTCGTTTGTGTGGGATGCTCTACCCGGTTCATTCCTAGATAATGCACTCAAAAAGCAGTAAGCATAGAGTGTGAAAACTGAGTTTCCTTGAGAGCTGCTTGGAAGCCTGATGGTGTGTGAAGTTAGTGAGCCAAATGGAGTTGTTCTCCCACAAGAACCACTCGGCTGATCCTTCTTCAATATGCCCTTCACCAACATGCAGTGTTTCCTTGATTGAATTAGCTCTCACACCAATATTTGCGTCTAGAGCCTTTGCATTGAGGGCTATCTGAAAACGGCGGTGGCACTGAAGTTGCCTGTGAATGTGGAGTTGGTGGCATGTGAAACCCGCATGTGCAGCATTCGTTTGTGTGGGATGCTCTACCAGGTTCATTCCTAGATAATGCACTCAAAGGGCACTAAGCATAGAGTGTGAAAACTGAGTTTCCTTGAGAGCTGCTTGGAAGAGTGATGGTGTGTGAAGTTAGTGAGCCAAATGGAGTTGTTCTCCCACAAGAACCACTCGGCTGATCCTTCTTCAATATGCCCTTCACCAACATGCAGTGTTTCCTTGATTGAATTAGCTCTCACACCAATATTTGCGTCTAGAGCCTTTGCATTGAGGGCTATCTGAAAACGGCTGTGGCGCTGAAGTTGCCTGTGAATGTGGAGTTGGTGGCATGTGAAACTCGCAAGTGGAGCATTCGTTTGTGTGGGATGCTCTACCAGGTTCATTCCTGGATAATGCACTCAAAGGGCACTAAACATAGAGTGTGAAAACTGAGTTTCCTTGAGAGCTGCTTGGAAGCCTGATGGTGTGTGAAGTTAGTGAGCCAAATGGAGTTGTTCTCCCACAAGAACCACTCGGCTGATCCTTCTTCAATATGCCCTTCACCAACATGCAGTGTTTCCTTGATTGAATTAGCTCTCACACCAATATTTGCGTCTAGAGCCTTTGCATTGAGGGCTATCTGAAAATGGCTGTGGCGCTGAAGTTGCCTGTGAATGTGGAGTTGGTGGCATGTGAAACCCGCATGTGGAGCATTCGTTTGTGTGGGATGCTCTACCAGGTTCATTCCTAGATAATGCACTCAAAGGGCACTAAACATAGAGTGTGAAAACTGAGTTTCCTTGAGAGCTGCTTGGAAGCCTGATGGTGTGTGAAGTTAGTGAGCCAAATGGAGTTGTTCTTCCACAAGAAACACTCGGCTGATCTTTCTTCAATATGCCCTTCACCAACATGCAGTGTTTCCTTGATTGAATTAGCTCTCACACCAATATTTGCGTCTAGAGCCTTTGCATTGAGGGCTATGTGAAAACGGCTGTGGCGCTGAAGTTGCCTGTGAATGTGGAGTTGGTGGCATGTGAAACCCGCATGTGGAGCATTCGTTTGTGTGGGATGCTCTACCAGGTTCATTCCTAGATAATGCACTCAAAGGGCACTAAGCATAGAGTGTGAAAACTGAGTTTCCTTGAGAGCTGCTTGGAAGCCTGATGGTGTGTGAAGGTAGTGAGCCAAATGGAGTTGTTCTCCCACAAGAACCACTCGGCTGATCCTTCTTCAATATGCCCTTCACCAACATGCAGTGTTTCCTTGATTGAATTAGCTCTCACACCAATATTTGCGTCTAGAGCCTTTGCATTGAGGGCTATCTGAAAATGGCTGTGGCGCTGAAGTTGCCTGTGAATGTGGAGTTGGTGGCATGTGAAACCCGCATGTGGAGCATTCGTTTGTGTGGAATGCTCTACCAGGTTCATTCCTAGATAATGCACTCAAAGGGCAGTGAGCATAGAGTGTGAAAACTGAGTTTCCTTGAGAGCTGCTTGGAAGCCTGATGGTGTGTGAAGTTCGTGAGCCAAATGGAGTTGTTCTCCCACAAGAACCACTCGGCTGATCCTTCTTCAATATGCCCTTCACCAACATGCAGTGTTTCCTTGATTGAATTAGCTCTCACACCAATATTTGCGTCTAGAACCTTTGCATTGAGGGCTATCTGAAAACGGCTGTGGCGCTGAAGTTGCCTGTGAATGTGGAGTTGGTGGCATGTGAAACCCGCATGTGGAGCATTCGTTTGTGTGGGATGCTCACCAAGCTTCATTTCAGTTCTAGGCACTCAAAGTGCACTAAGCATAGAGTGTGAAAACTGAGTTTCCTTGAGAGCTGCTTGGAAGCCTGATGGGGTGTGGAGTTAGTGAGCCAAATGGAGTTGTTCTCCCACAAGAACCACTCGGCTGATCCTTCTTCAATATGCCCTTCACCAACATGCAGTGTTTCCTTGATTGAATTAACTCTCACACCAATATTTGCGTCTAGAGCCTTTGCATTGAGGGCTATCTGAAAACGGCTATGGCGCTGAAGTTGCCTGAGAATGTGGAGTTGGTGGCATGTGAAACCCGCATGTGGAGCATTCGTTTGTGTGGGATGCTCACCAAGCCTCATTTCAGTCCTAGGAACTCAAAGGGCACTAAGCATAGAGTGTGAAACCTGAGTTTCCTTGAGAGCTGCTAGGAAGCCTGATGGTGTGTGAAGTTAGTGAGCCAAATGGAGTTGTTCTCCCACAAGAACCACTCGGCTGATCCTTCTTCAATATGCCCTTCACCAACATGCAGTGTTTCCTTGATTGAATTAGCTCTCACACCAATATTTGCGTCTAGAGCCTTTGCATTGAGGGCTATCTGAAAACGGCTGTGGCACTGAAGTTGCCTGTGAATGTGGAGTTGGTGGCATGTGAAACCCGCATGTGCAGCATTCGTTTGTGTGGGATGCTCTACCAGGTTCATTCCTAGATAATGCACTCAAAGGGCACTAAGCATAGAGTGTGAAAACTGAGTTTCCTTGAGAGCTGCTTGGAAGCCTGATGGTGTGTGAAGTTAGTGAGCCAAATGGAGTTGTTCTCCCACAAGAACCACTCGGCTGATCCTTCTTCAATATGCCCTTCACCAACATGCAGTGTTTCCTTGATTGAATTAGCTCTCACACCAATATTTGCGTCTAGAGCCTTTGCATTGAGGGCTATCTGAAAACGGCTGTGGCGCTAAAGTTGCATGAGAATGTGGAGTTGGTGGCATGTGAAACCCGCATGTGGAGCATTCGTTTGTGTGGGATGCTCTACCAGGATCATTCCTAGATAATGCACTCAAAGGGCACTAAGCATAGAGTGTGAAACCTGAGTTTCCTTGAGAGCTGCTTGGAAGCCTGATGGTGTGTGAAGTTAGTGAGCCAAATGGAGTTGTTCTCCCACAAGAACCACTCGGCTGATCCTTCTTCAATATGCCCTTCACCAACATGCAGTGTTTCCTTGATTGAATTAGCTCTCACACCCATATTGCGTCTAGAGCCTTTGCATTGAGGGCTATCTGAAAACGGCTGTGGCGCTAAAGTTGCATGAGAATGTGGAGTTGGTGGCATGTGAAACCCGCATGTGGAGCATTCGTTTGTGTGGGATGCTCTACCAGGATCATTCCTAGATAATGCACTCAAAGGGCACTAAACATAGAGTGTGAAAACTGAGTTTCCTTGAGAGCTGCTTGGAAGCCTGATGGTGTGTGAAGTTAGTGAGCCAAATGGAGTTGTTCTCCCACAAGAACCACTCGGCTGATCCTTCTTCAATATGCCCTTCACCAACATGCAGTGTTTCCTTGATTGAATTAGCTCTCACACCAATATTTGCGTCTAGAGCCTTTGCATTGAGGGCTATCTGAAAACGGCTGTGGCGCTGAAGTTGCCTGAGAATGTGGAGTTGATGGCATGTGAAACCCGCATGTGGAGCATTCGTTTGTGTGGGATGCTCACCAAGCCTCATTTCAGTCCTAGGAACTCAAAGGGCACTAAGCATAGAGTGTGAAACCTGAGTTTCCTTGAGAGCTGCTTGGAAGCCTGATGGTGTGTGAAGTTAGTGAGCCAAATGGAGTTGTTCTCCCACAAGAACCACTCGGCTGATCCTTCTTCAATATGCCCTTCACCAACATGCAGTGTTTCCTTGATTGAATTAGCTCTCACACCAATATTTGCGTCTAGAGCCTTTGCATTGAGGGCTATCTGAAAACGGCTGTGGCGCTGAAGTTGCCTGTGAATGTGGAGTTGGTGGCATGTGAAACCCGCATGTGGAGCATTCGTTTGTGTGGGATGCTCTACCAGGTTCATTCCTAGATAATGCACTCAAAGGGCACTAAGCATAGAGTGTGAAAACTGAGTTTCTTGAGAGCTGCTTGGAAGCCTGATGGTGTGTGAAGTTAGTGAGCCAAATGGAGTTGTTCTCCCACAAGAACCACTCGGCTGATCCTTCTTCAATATGCCCTTCACCAACATGCAGTGTTTCCTTGATTGAATTAGCTCTCACACCAATATTTGCGTCTAGAGCCTTTGCATTGAGGGCTATCTGAAAACGGCTGTGGCGCTGAAGTTGCCTGTGAATGTGGAGTTGGTGGCATGTGAAACCCGCATGTGGAGCATTCGTTTGTGTGGGATGCTCACCAAGCCTCATTTCAGTCCTAGGAACTCAAAGGGCACTAAGCATAGAGTGTGAAACCTGAGTTTCCTTGAGAGCTGCTTGGAAGCCTGATGGTGTGTGAAGTTAGTGAGCCAAATGGAGTTGTTCTCCCACAAGAACCACTCGGCTGATCCTTCTTCAATATGCCCTTCACCAACATGCAGTGTTTCCTTGATTGAATTAGCTCTCACACCAATATTTGCGTCTAGAGCCTTTGCATTGAGGGCTATCTGAAAACGGCTGTGGCACTGAAGTTGCCTGTGAATGTGGAGTTGGTGGCATGTGAAACCCGCATGTGCAGCATTCGTTTGTGTGGGATGCTCTACCAGGTTCATTCCTAGATAATGCACTCAAAGGGCACTAAGCATAGAGTGTGCAAACTGAGTTTCCTTGAGAGCTGCTTGGAAGCCTGATGGTGTGTGAAGTTAGTGAGCCAAATGGAGTTGTTCTCCCACAAGAACCACTCGGCTGATCCTTCTTCAATATGCCCTTCACCAACATGCAGTGTTTCCTTGATTGAATTAGCTCTCACACCAATATTTGCGTCTAGAGCCTTTGCATTGAGGGCTATCTGAAAACGGCTGTGGCACTGAAGTTGCCTGTGAATGTGGAGTTGGTGGCATGTGAAACCCGCATGTGCAGCATTCGTTTGTGTGGGATGCTCTACCAGGTTCATTCCTAGATAATGCACTCAAAGGGCACTAAGCATAGAGTGTGCAAACTGAGTTTCCTTGAGAGCTGCTTGGAAGCCTGATGGTGTGTGAAGTTAGTGAGCCAAATGGAGTTGTTCTCCCACAAGAACCACTCGGCTGATCCTTCTTCAATATGCCCTTCACCAACATGCAGTGTTTCCTTGATTGAATTAGCTCTCACACCAATATTTGCGTCTAGAGCCTTTGCATTGAGGGCTATCTGAAAACAGCTGTGGCGCTGAAGTTGCCTGTGAATGTGGAGTTGGTGGCATGTGAAACCCGCATGTGGAGCATTCGTTGTGTGGGATGCTCTACCAGGTTCATTCCTAGATAATGCACTCAAAGGGCACTAAGCATAGAGTGTGAAACCTGAGTTTCTGAGAGCTGCTTGGAAGCCTGATGGTGTGTGAAGTTAGTGAGCCAAATGGAGTTGTTCTCCCACAAGAACCACTCGGCTGATCCTTCTTCAATATGCCCTTCACCAATATGCAGTGTTTCCTTGATTGAATTAGCTCTCACACCAATATTTGCGTCTAGAGCCTTTGCATTGAGGGCTATCTGAAAACGGCTGGGGCGCTGAGGTTGCCTGAGAATGTGGAGTTGGTGGCATGTGAAACCCGCATGTGGAGCATTCGTTTGTGTGGAATGCTCTACCAGGTTCATTCCTAGATAATGCACTCAAAGGGCACTAAGCATAGAGTGTGAAAACTGAGTTTCCTTGAGAGCTGTTTGGAAGCCTGATGGTGTGTGAAGTTAGTGAGCCAAATGGAGTTGTTCTCCCACAAGAACCACTCGGCTGATCCTTCTTCAATATGCCCTTCACCAACATGCAGTGTTTCCTTGATTGAATTAGCTCTCACACCAATATTTGCGTCTAGAGCCTTTGCATTGAGGGCTATCTGAAAACGGCTGTGGCGCTGAAGTTGCCTGTGAATGTGGAGTTGGTGGCATGTGAAACCCGCATGTGGAGCATTCGTTTGTGTGGGATGCTCTACCAGGTTCATTCCTAGATAATGCACTCAAAGGGCACTAAGCATAGAGTGTGAAACCTGAGTTTCCTTGAGAGCTGCTTGGAAGCCTGATGGTGTGTGAAGTTAGTGAGCCAAATGGAGTTGTTCTCCCACAAGAACCACTCGGCTGATCCTTCTTCAATATGCCCTTCACCAACATGCAGTGTTTCCTTGATTGAATTAGCTCTCACACCAATATTTGCGTCTAGAGCCTTTGCATTGAGGGCTATCTGAAAACGGCTGTGGCGCTGAAGTTGCTGAGAATGTGGAGTTGGTGGCATGTGAAACCCGCATGTGGAGCATTCGTTTGTGTGGGATGCTCACCAAGCCTCATTTCAGTCCTAGGAACTCAAAGGGCACTAAGCCTAGAGTGTGAAACCTGAGTTTCCTTGAGAGCTGCTTGGAAGCCTGATGGTGTGTGAAGTTAGTGAGCCAAATGGAGTTGTTCTCCCACAAGAACCACTCGGCTGATCCTTCTTCAATGTGCCCTTCACCAACATGCAGTGTTCCTTGATTGAATTAGCTCTCACACCAATATTTGCGTCTAGAGCCTTTGCATTGAGGGCTATCTGAAAATGGCTGTGGCGCTGAAGTTGCCTGTGAATGTGGAGTTGGTGGCATGTGAAACCCGCATGTGGAGCATTCGTTTTGTGTGGGATGCTCTACCAGGTTCATTCCTAGATAATGCACTCAAAGGGCACTAAGCATAGAGTGTGCAAACTGAGTTTCCTTGAGAGCTGCTTGGAAGCCTGATGGTGTGTGAAGTTAGTGAGCCAAATGGAGTTGTTCTCCCACAAGAACCACTCGGCTGATCCTTCTTCAATATGCCCTTCACCAATATGCAGTGTTTCCTTGATTGAATTAGCTCTCACACCAATATTTGCGTCTAGAGCCTTTGCATTGAGGGCTATCTGAAAACGGCTGTGGCGCTAAGGTTGCCTGAGAATGTGGAGTTGGTGGCATGTGAAACCCGCATGTGGAGCATTCGTTTGTGTGGGATGCTCTACCCAGGTTCATTCCTAGATAATGCACTCAAAGGGCACTAAGCATAGAGTGTGCAAACTGAGTTTCCTTGAGAGCTGCTTGGAAGCCTGATGGTGTGTGAAGTTAGTGAGCCAAATGGAGTTGTTCTCCCACAAGAACCACTCGGCTGATCCTTCTTCAATATGCCCTTCACCAACATGCAGTGTTTCCTTGATTGAATTAGCTCTCACACCAATATTTGCGTCTAGAGCCTTTGCATTGAGGGCTATCTGAAAACGGCTGTGGCGCTGAAGTTGCCTGAGAATGTGGAGTTGGTGGCATGTGAAACCCGCATGTGGAGCATTCGTTTGTGTGGGATGCTCTACCAGGATCATTCCTAGATAATGCACTCAAAGGGCACTAAGCATTGAGTGTGAAAACTGAGTTTCCTTGAGAGCTGCTTGGAAACCTGATGGTGTGTGAAGTTAGTGAGCCAAATGGAGTTGTTCTCCCACAAGAACCACTCGGCTGATCCTTCTTCAATATGCCCTTCACCAACATGCAGTGTTTCCTTGATTGAATTAGCTCTCACACCAATATTTGCGTCTAGAGCCTTTGCATTGAGGGCTATCTGAAAACGGCTGTGGCGCTAAAGTTGCCTGTGAATGTGGAGTTGGTGGCATGTGAAACCCGCATGTGGAGCATTCGTTTGTGTGGGATGCTCACCAAGCCTCATTTCAGTCCTAGGAACTCAAAGGGCACTAAGCATAGAGTGTGAAAACTGAGTTTCCTTGAGAGCTGCTTGGAAGCCTGATGGTGTGTGAAGTTAGTGAGCCAAATGGAGTTGTTCTCCCACAAGAACCACTCGGCTGATCCTTCCTCAATATGCCCTTCACCAACATGCAGTGTTTCCTTGATTGAATTAGCTCTCACACCAATATTTGCGTCTAGAGCCTTTGCATTGAGGGCTATCTGAAAATGGCTGTGGCGCTGAAGTTGCCTGTGAATGTGGAGTTGGTGGCATGTGAAACCCGCATGTGGAGCATTCGTTTGTGTGGGATGCTTTACCAGGTTCATTCCTAGATAATGCACACAAAGGGCACTAAGCATAGAGTGTGAAAACTGAGTTTCCTTGAGAGCTGCTTGGAAGCCTGGTGGTGTGTGAAGTTAGTGAGCCAAATGCAGTTGTTCTCCCACAAGAACCACTCGGCTGATCCTTCTTCAATATGCCCTTCACCAACATGCAGTGTTTCCTTGATTGAATTAGCTCTCACACCAATATTTTGTCTAGAGCCTTTGCATTGAGGGCTATCTGAAAACGGCTGTGGCGCTGAAGTTGCCTGTGAATGTGGAGTTGGTGGCATGTGAAACCCGCAAGTGGAGCATTCGTTTGTGTGGGATGCTCTCCAAGCTTCATTTCAGTCATAGGCACTCAAAGGGCACTAAGCATAGAGTGTGAAAACTGATTTTCCTTGAGAGCTGCTTGGAAGCCTGATGGTGTGTGAAGTTAGTGAGCCAAATGGAGTTGTTCTCCCACAAGAACCACTCGGCTGATCCTTCTTCAATATGCCCTTCACCAACATGCAGTGTTTCCTTGATTGAATTAGCTCTCACACCAATATTTGCGTCTAGAGCCTTTGCATTGAGGGCTATCTGGAAAAACGGCTGTGGCGCTGAAGTTGCCTGAGAATGTGGAGTTGGTGGCATGTGAAACCCGCATGTGGAGCATTCGTTTGTGTGGGATGCTCTACCAGGTTCATTCCTAGCACTCAAAGGGCACTAAGCATAGAGTGTGAAACCTGAGTTTCCTTGAGAGCTGCTTGGAAGCCTGATGGTGTGTGAAGTTAGTGAGCCAAATGGAGTTGTTCTCCCACAAGAACCACTCGGCTGATCCTTCTTTAATATGCCCTTCACCAACATGCAGTGTTTCCTTGATTGAATTAGCTCTCACACCAATATTTGCGTCTAGAGCCTTTGCATTGAGGGCTATCTGAAAACGGCTGTGGCGCTGAAGTTGCCTGTGAATGTGGAGTTGGTGGCATGTGAAACCCGCATGTGGAGCATTCGTTTGTGTGGGATGCTCTACCAGGTTCATTCCTAGATAATGCACTCAAAGGGCACTAAGCATAGAGTGTGAAAAACTGAGTTTCCTTGAGAGCTGCTTGGAAGCCTGATGGTGTGTGAAGTTAGTGAGCCAAATGGAGTTGTTCTCCCACAAGAACCACTCGGCTGGTCCTTCTTCAATATGCCCTTCACCAACATGCAGTGTTTCCTTGATTGAATTAGCTCTCACACCAATATTTGCGTCTAGAGCCTTTGCATTGAGGGCTATCTGAAAACGGCTGTGGCGCTGAAGTTGCCTGTGAATGTGGAGTTGGTGGCATGTGAAACCCGCAAGTGGAGCATTCGTTTGTGTGGGATGCTCTCCAAGCTTCATTTCAGTCATAGGCACTCAAAGGGCACTAAGCATAGAGTGTGAAAACTGAGTTTCCTTGAGAGCTGCTTGGAAGCCTGATGGTGTGTGAAGTTAGTGAGCCAAATGGAGTTGTTCTCCCACAAGAACCACTGGGCTGATCCTTCTTCAATATGCCCTTCACCAACATGCAGTGTTTCCTTGATTGAATTAGCTCTCACACCAATATTTGCGTCTAGAGCCTTTGCATTGAGGGCTATCTGAAAATGGCTGTGGCGCTGAAGTTGCATGAGAATGTGGAGTTGGTGGCATGTGAAACCCGCATGTGGAGCATTCGTTTGTGTGGGATGCTCTACCAGGTTCATTCCTAGCACTCAAAGGGCACTAAGCATAGAGTGTGAAAAACTGAGTTTCCTTGAGAGCTGCTTGAAGCCTGATGGTGTGTGAAGTTAGTGAGCCAAATGGAGTTGTTCTCCCACAAGAACCACTGGGCTGATCCTTCTTTAATATGCCCTTCACCAACATGCAGTGTTTCCTTGATTGAATTAGCTCTCACAACCAATATTTGCGTCTAGAGACTTTGCATTGAGGGCTATCTGAAAACGGCTGTGGCGCTGAAGTTGCCTGTGAATGTGGAGTTGGTGGCATGTGAAACCCGCATGTGGGAGCATTCGTTTGTGTGGGATGCTCTACCAGGTTCATTCCTAGATAATGCACTCAAAGGGCACTAAACATAGAGTGTGAAAACTGAGTTTCCTTGAGAGCTGCTTGGAAGCCTGATGGTGTGTGAAGTTAGTGAGCCAAATGGAGTTGTTCTCCCACAAGAACCACTCGGCTGATCCTTCCTCAATATGCCCTTCACCAACATGCAGTGTTTCCTTGATTGAATTAGCTCTCACACCAATATTTGCGTCTAGAGCCTTTGCATTGAGGGCTATCTGAAAATGGCTGTGGCGCTGAAGTTGCCTGTGAATGTGGAGTTGGTGGCATGTGAAACCCGCATGTGGAGCATTCGTTTGTGTGGTATGCTTTACCAGGTTCATTCCTAGATAATGCACACAAAGGGCACTAAGCATAGAGTGTGAAAACTGAGTTTCCTTGAGAGCTGCTTGGAAGCCTGGTGGTGTGTGAAGTTAGTGAGCCAAATGGAGTTGTTCTCCCACAAGAACCACTCGGCTGATCCTTCTTCAATATGCCCTTCACCAACATGCAGTGTTTCCTTGATTGAATTAGCTCTCACACCAATATTTTGTCTAGAGCCTTTGCATTGAGGGCTATCTGAAAACGGCTGTGGCGCTGAAGTTGCCTGTGAATGTGGAGTTGGTGGCATGTGAAACCCGCATGTGGAGCATTCGTTTGTGTGGGATGCTCTCCAAGCTTCATTTAAGTCATAGGCACTCAAAGGGCACTAAGCATAGAGTGTGAAAACTGAGTTTCCTTGAGAGCTGCTTGGAAGCCTGATGATGTGTGAAGTTAGTGAGCCAAATGGAGTTGTTCTCCCACAAGAACCACTCGGCTGATCCTTCTTCAATATGCCCTTCACCAACATGCAGTGTTTCCTTGATTGAATTAGCTCTCACACCAATATTTGCGTCTAGAGCCTTTGCATTGAGGGCTATCTGAAAACGGCTGTGGCGCTGAAGTTGCCTGAGAATGTGGAGTTGGTGGCATGTGAAACCCGCATGTGGAGCATTCGTTTGTGTGGGATGCTCTACCAGGTTCATTCCTAGCACTCAAAGGGCATTAAGCATAGAGTGTGAAAACTGAGTTTCCTTGAGAGCTGCTTGGAAGCCTGATGGTGTGTGAAGTTAGTGAGCCAAATGGAGTTGTTCTCCCACAAGAACCACTGGGCTGATCCTTCTTTAATATGCCCTTCACCAACATGCAGTGTTTCCTTGATTGAATTAGCTCTCACACCAATATTTGCGTCTAGAGCCTTTGCATTGAGGGCTATCTGAAAACGGCTGTGGCGCTGAAGTTGCCTGTGAATGTGGAGTTGGTGGCATGTGAAACCCGCATGTGCAGCATTCGTTTGTGTGGGATGCTCTACCAGGTTCATTCCTAGATAATGCACTCAAAGGGCACTAAACATAGAGTGTGAAAACTGAGTTTCCTTGAGAGCTGCTTGGAAGCCTGATGGTGTGTGAAGTTAGTGAGCCAAATGGAGTTGTTCTCCCACAAGAACCACTCGGCTGATCCTTCCTCAATATGCCCTTCACCAACATGCAGTGTTTCCTTGATTGAATTAGCTCTCACACCAATATTTGCGTCTAGAGCCTTTGCATTGAGGGCTATCTGAAAACGGCTGTGGCGCTGAAGTTGCCTGTGAATGTGGAGTTGGTGGCATGTGAAACCCGCATGTGGAGCATTCGTTTGTGTGGGATGCTCTACCAGGTTCATTCCTAGATAATGCACACAAAGGGCACTAAGCATAGAGTGTGAAAACTGAGTTTCCTTGAGAGCTGCTTGGAAGCCTGATGGTGTGTGAAGTTAGTGAGCCAAATGGAGTTGTTCTCCCACAAGAACCACTCGGCTGGTCCTTCTTCAATATGCCCTTCACCAACATGCAGTGTTTCCTTGATTGAATTAGCTCTCGCACCAATATTTGCGTCTAGAGCCTTTGCATTGAGGGCTATCTGAAAACGGCTGTGGCGCTGAAGTTGCCTGTAAATGTGGAGTTGGTGGCATGTGAAACCCGCAAGTGGAGCATTCGTTTGTGTGGGATGCTCTCCAAGCTTCATTTCAGTCCTAGGCACTCAAAGGGCACTAAGCATAGAGTGTGAAAACTGAGTTTCCTTGAGAGCTGCTTGGAAGCCTGATGGTGTGTGAAGTTAGTGAGGCCAAATGGAGTTGTTCTCCCACAAGAACCACTCGGCCGATCCTTCTTCAATATGCCCTTCACCAACATGCAGTGTTTCCCTTGATTGAATTAGCTCTCACACCAATATTTGCGTCTAGAGCCTTTGCATTGAGGGCTATCTGAAAACGGCTGTGGCGCTGAAGTTGCCTGTGAATGTGGAGTTGGTGGCATGTGAAACCCGCATGTGGAGCATTCGTTTGTGTGGGATGCTCTCCAAGCTTCATTTCAGTCCTAGGCGTAAAAAGGGCACTAAGCATAGAGTTGAAAACTGAGTTTCCTTGAGAGCTGCTTGGAAGCCTGATGGTGTGTGAAGTTAGTGAGCCCAAATGGAGTTGTTCTCCCACAAGAACCACTCGGCCGATCCTTCTTCAATATGCCCTTCACCAACATGCAGTGTTTCCTTGATTGAATTAGCTCTCACACCAATATTTTGTCTAGAGCCTTTGCATTGAGGGCTATCTGAAAACGGCTGTGGCGCTGAAGTTGCCTGTGAATGTGGAGTTGGTGGCATGTGAAACCCGCATGTGGAGCATTCGTTTGTGTGGGATGCTCTACCAGGTTCATTCCTAGATAATGCACTCAAAGGGCACTAAGCATAGAGTGTGAAAACTGAGTTTCCTTGAGAGCTGCTTGGAAGCCTGATGGTGTGTGAACTTAGTGAGCCAAATGCAGTTGTTCTCCCACAAGAACCACTCGGCTGGTCCTTCTTCAATATGCCCTTCACCAACATGCACTGTTTCCTTGATTGAATTAGCTCTCACACCAATATTTGCGTCTAGAGCCTTTGCATTGAGGACTATCTGAAAACGGCTGTGGCGCTGAAGTTGCCTGTGAATGTGGAGTTGGTG